>NC_069118.1:48038833-48108194 GCF_025612915.1 Magallana angulata
AGATCTGTCAACAATAAACCATATTATGTTGAAAGTAATATCTCCATAAATTGGGCTTAAAAACAAATAATATTGAAACCTAAAATTAAGAATTGTCATGATATACTTTGTACTAAATAATAACGGGATATGTAGATTTGTTGAACAGATATAAGTCACTAAAGACATTTAGTCGTCCTTAAAATTGATTAAAAACGTTAACGTCGCCGAACGTCACGGCGCAACGAAAAGAATAAACAGTATGGATTTAACTCGAAAAAAGCCGATAAAAACTGTGAAATGTTCAATGGTTGAAAAATAAGTATAAGGTTATTTTCACATTTGTGTTTAACTTTTACATATTTTGCTGGGGTTGTGGTAGCTATATTTTGGAATCAAACAGACCGGAAGAGAGTAGAATATCTGTAAATATTTTGTCAAAAGAATAAACAGCGTCATCTGACATTTAGGGATTTTCTTACTGTAAACGAAGAGACATGCGGTAAAAAATAAGAAAACTTTGAGGAACAAACTCATGATTTTCGAACAAATGTGAATAAATTAGACGACAAGTCATATAATGCCGATTTAAATTGCATGGTGAAGAGCACAGAAGACTCAGGGGGATAAAAGGATTGGATATTTCTTTTAATAACTGTACGTGCGTGACCTTGACTTCGTGTTTTCAACGTTACCGTGCGCCGTGGTGACAAAACATGTTGGTTTTAAAATCGGTTAACGGAAATACCTCTTCATCAAATGGAATGAAACTACATATATCTATAAAATATGTGTTGCTGCATAACATAATCTGTAAGTTATGACTTTTATGAAACAATTATGATAGACAGCCCAATTGTCTTCGTATTTTTTGATTGACCCTCTTACTACAAGAGAATTATTTTTGTAAACCATAGTTTAAAAATATAGTTATACTACACCTTACGGTAAATTTGCACACTGTCCAGACCTTAACCTATTCTAAATAAATATCTTCAAATATACACTTTGTCACGTTGATTTCAAAATAGAACAAACAGGCTCAAGTCATAAATGACGATTTGATTATTTCTACAGTTGAAAATATTATGATTAAGGTGGTATGGAACACTTTCATGTCGTGACGTATTATTTATCAAAATATGCATTAAATCAAGTATGATTTTATGAATAGTTTCTTTCCCAAAGTTGTCAGCTAACAGCGTAGAGCAGGGGTTAAACAGGTTCACTACGTATCAATTCAAATACCTCTGGTGATTTTAAAATTTATACCTTTTCCTAAATATTTTAAACGTATTTTTAGTTAAATATTGTAAAATTTGAAAATTCTTAACCGGTGAAGTATTTTAATTATAATGTACTTTAATTCACATTAATATCAAGTGTCAAATACTCCCTTAAAATTAATCTGGTTCTGTTCTTGCACATTGTGTGCTTAAAAAGTTCCAAAATATGCGTATTCCGCGGGTGTTTTTATTTTTTTTGTACATGTTATGCAAATTTACTGAATTTCAGGTATAGGGATTTGAAACTGGCCACTAAACTTATAAAACTTGGGGCAGATGTTAACCTATGTCCCCAGGGAAACCGATTTGCGTCTGAAGAGGGCGTTCCACCATTGTATTATGCAACAAATGCGCGAGATGCTGAGATGGTTAAATTATTGTTCAATTCAGGTAGAGATTTTACTTTAAAATTTTTACTTACTTAGTAAAGAAACATAGAATTGATGTTGTTTTGTCTATAGTTTTATTTATTCACTGCATCAATGATATTCATCAACACAATAAAGTTAGTTGTCCGGATTTATGATAAAATGTCTTTTTATGTCTGTTCAGATGTATAAAATTCGTAATATAAAATGAAATGAATTTAGAGAAAATTGCATATTCATTCCTAAATTATTTTTGTTTCATTAATGCATTGTTGTTTGGCGTTAATTGTTGAACGTTTTACGAGTAAAATATATCTCTGATTTATTAAACAGGGGCGGATGTAAATGGTCTCAAAGGTCGTCAGCAGTATTTGAACCTCCAGGAACCAGTAAAAGAACTATACAGTATCTTTGATATCAACCGAGGAACTTATTCCAGGTCCGCTAAAAGCTGTAGTCGACCGCAAGCGTCTCTTCAAGTTCTCGTGGAACTTTATCTAGAGGCCGGGGCAAAGTTAAACACCACACGATGGGGACCTTGTCTGTTTTACGGGTAAATAATTTGGATTGTTTTGTGCTGTTATTAAGGTTTTCCGCTCTCAGCGGAAAACCTTACTATTATTCTGAAAAATTTTCAAATTTGTTATTATTTTTTTTTCTTCTAGACGCCAACTTTGATCCTTAATATCTCGCTTGTTTGTTCACCGATTGTTTTGAAATTTTCAGGACTGATAACATGCCGCGTGATGTTGTCGTTGCATATTTTAGTTGAGGAAAATCCCTATCCGGTTTTGAGTTATTCCTCTTTTAGTAAAATTTAACGACTTCTTTTGTCCAGGGGGTTTAGCTTTAACGATGACTGGCAGAGTCTCAAAGATGGGCTGGTTTGGAAGCTAATACATTGAATTTGTGCGAGATATATTTTATTTATTATTTAAATGCAAATAAAAGGGGTGGTATAGATGTTGAAACAAAGGTAAGAAAAAAAAATGAAAAAAATTCGCGTATTTTCCGTGTTAGTTTTCTACCTGATAAAAATTTGTTATAACATGTATTTTACAAGTTCTTGGTCTTACCCAGACCTTTCATTCGGTATACCGAAAAAAGGGCTGGCTCTTATAATTAGGGAGTTAGAGGCGTCCAAAGTTTCTTGTCAATAACTTAAAAAGGAATAAATATTTGTAATGCATTATTGAAGCAAAGTTGTAAAGAAATTAATTTTGAATCCTTCTAGAGTATTCAATTTAATGTTTTCGTAATTTATAGTCAGTATTTGAAAAAACAATTGTTGTCAGTTCGGTCCATTTTTGTTGGGGTGCGCACGTTTATGAGGTTATGAAAGGGCTTCTTGTAATGCACTAACTGATACATGTAGCGCGCAAAAATAATTCCACATAAAATTCCAAAATGTTTTTATACATATGTACATTTTCATATCATAAAGATAAACCTCTTTGACCTTATTTTTGTTGTTTGTTTCATAACTGTGCCCCTGTCTATATTTAGATGCATTACGAGACTCAGGTAACCGATCGATAGGAGAGTCGCTAGCTGTATTCAGGCCGTCACCTAGACGACAGTGCATGTGCTTGTAGAGCTGGACGTACACGATTAACGCCCCACTGTGTTACTGTAAAAGAGACATTTTGAATTGTTTCAGTACTGGGAGATGTGTTAATAAAATGGTTCCAATGCATGGTAATTAAACTCAACTTTTCTACAATACGTATACACGGCCGTCATATAAAGCACAATGTGTATTACTGACATGACAAATGTACGCTGGCAATTCAAACGAACGCGGGATTGCTCCCGATAGAACAATTCTTTTAAAGCAAAAAAAAAAAATACTGAGTTACTTGCAAAGCATCTACAAACGAAAATACCAAACAACCTTCAGCAGCAACTTATAAATTATTTATTCCATACACAATTCTAAAGAGGTAGTTAAATAAATTTTATAAATGCTTTATACTTGTATTCGCTATCTTCCATGGAAAAAAGTGGCATGGAAAAAATGTTGTTCAATGTTCATCAAATACGCTGTAGCCTTAGCAATCGAAAATAATTAACAAACTGTATATTGATAGATTGACATATCAACAAACATTCAGACCCGCATTGTGTTTTCTTACTAGTTCTATAAAACGTAGACTCAATGACTGAATTCTTTACCGTTTTCCGTCTGAGTTCTTTTGAATCACGTGTGTACGTTCATCAAATACGCTGTAGCCTTAGCAATCGAAAATAATTAACAAACTGTATATTGATAGATTGACATATCTACAAACATTCAGACCCGCATTGTGTTTTCTTACTAGTTCTATAAAACGTAGACTCAATGACTGAATTCTTTACCGTTTTCCGTCTGGGTTCTTTTGAATCACTTGTGTACGTTATGTGTAGCCATATAGATGAACACTTTAAGTGTTTAAATTTTAAAAGAAATTGTGTACATGCAGAGCATTGCAATGCTAGGACAATAAAATTCCAACAATGCATATGGTGAGGCCGGTCAGACTGATACTGGTTCTGCTTGTTCTACAAATAGCGAATGTAAGACGAAGTATTTGAGTGTTATATTTTAAACAAATATAAGTATTGCTTTCTTAAAAGCTTGCATTACTCAACAAAGTATTTTATTGGAATCATTCTTAGTTACCTTAGCTGCATATATGTACCGCTCTGTCTGTATCCCGGAAAAATTGACTACCATCCGAAATTTTTCATACAAGGTCTACAGACTTGCAGCTAACATTACCTTTAAAAATACATTTTAGAATTTGCCGCTGTTTATAAATTTATTAAAAAGACGCGCAGAATCAAGTGGTTATATGGCGTTTGATATGGGATTAATGACGTCTATTTATATTGTTTTCATTAAAATTATTTCATTATTTCAAGCTTTTGGGAAATCAGTTTCACATGTTATATGACATTAAGATGTCCTCTCTCCACTTTTTCTCGAAGCAACTATTTTTTTTTAAATTTACATTAAAAAAATTGAATTATCATGGAGTTGCTCCCCCCCCCATTTTGGTAGCATGTAAAAAAAATGGTATGAAAATCATGAAATTATGAGTGAAATTTTGAAAATTTTGGAAAATACAATTTTTTTTTCTTTTTTTACTTGTCAAGATTTGTTGGATGAGTTTGCCCCCCCCCCCCCCTCCCACTTTCAAAAACGATGCTACGTCCTTGGAAATTACTCATTTCTTTATTCCCCTCTTTAATAATCAAAACAAACTAACAAACATAACCGATCCAGATAAATATAATTACATGTATCAAAAATAAACTTTAAAAACAAACTACACATTCATCCTTTACCCACAATATTGCCTTTTCGATATTTGTCATCGTTGTAGACCCGTGTAACAATCTGTTAAGTAGGTGCTTGCACGAAAAAGAACCCCTTCTTGATCTACATTTTCATTAACGCATACAAAGAAAAAATATATTTTGATTTATTTTTGAATTTCTTTTGATGTAAAAAAAAAAGAGAAGAAACATGGTTCTCAGTCTCTCTTTATGCCTGTTTGTTAGCGGTTAATCGAAGTTCATTTTGAATATCCTTTTGTAATTTAAAAAATGCGATGTAAATTTTTTTCATGCAGTATTTCGGATAAAGCAATGAAGAGTTGCTTCTTGAAATTTTATCTATCCATAAAATTGTAAAATGCTGACATTGAAAATTGTACCCGATTTCTTTCTTTTTTTTTAAGGTAAAACTTTAATGATTTAAAAAATGATTCTTTGAGACAAACAAATTGACATAATCCATAAGAGTTTAAAAATGTCTAACTGCAGGTCTGTAGCTTTTAGTCAGAAAAAGAATCGGATGGACGACCTAAGACACAGATCGTCCATCCGAATTTCTTGAAAATTGCCATTATTTTATTACGCGGACGCAATACTCACCGAGACTAAATGGTTCGTATTTTAAGTTTTAAGATACAACTGCTTTGAAAGGTAATATTGGTTTTCTGATAATTATGAACATGAATAATTAAATAAAAATGGTTAAAATTACAGTAAAATTACCGGCATCGGTCTTCTCCGTGCGCGGATCTAGAAGGGGAAGGGTTCCAGACCCCCCCCCCCCCCCCCGCGAAATTTCTTTCAATTACGTCTACATTATAAACTTACCAAATATGCCTCGGACATCCCTTGGCAAACTCAAATAACCGTCTGACTTTTCAACCCCCACCCCGGAAAATTTTTTTGATCCGCGCATGTTCCCCCTCCTCGAAATACAAAATTATTCTTCAAAACCCCTTGTAAAATTTCCAGGAACTCCGCATATATACTAATAGATTCATTGGCGCTTGCGTTCGATAAAAATGCGTGTAAAACGTTTGCCAATGGTCTATTTACCATCGTACCGAGCATAACCACAGTCCCACTCTGTGAATAAAATGCGGCGAATCAAACTAGAGACAACGTGTTAAGATCTGTATTTGCTTATAAACATGTAGTATCATCGTGAAAATGCACTGTTCAATTATTTTTTTTTTACTTTACTTGTAAAATTCAACATCTGTTTCGTAATTTTTTCTCACAGTTTATTTCTTACATAGTTACTTTTTTTATTTAGTGATTGACACTTTTCAGACTTTATACGTGATTTCAAAGACACAGAGTGTCATGTCTCAAAGACTGTTAATCTCTTAAAACAACATTGTGCAATTATCAGATTTTCATTTCTTGGACATCAAAGACTCATTGAGTTTATTTAATTATTTTATATCTGTGAACCTTTCACTCAGCTTACTCATATCATTACCTGTTAATTGCAATTTATACTCATTGTTAAGATTCTTATAAATAGTTATGTACAATTGTCAATGCGCAGTCTGGAATACGGCGGCCAGCCCCGGCCACGTCCGACTCTCCCACAGTCTTGAGTCCGGAGGCCACTTCTGGCCATATTCGACTTGTTTGTAACATGTCTGTCTGTTAAATTGTTATAATGTTGCCATCGTTGAGTCTCGTCCAATAATGTGGAATCCTGCATCAATTGCCTGTTTATTTCTCTGGAACTGTATACTGGTGGACCTTCGGGAATACGGCAAACCTAATAAACATAAATAGGTATAAATACAATACAGTAAAACACGGTTATAGCGAACACGCTTATAATGAATTGACGCTTACAGCAAACTGAATTTCATTCCCCAAGTCTCTATTTCATGTTGTAAACTTGACGGATATAACCGTGTTTTACTGTACAGTAAAACACGCTTATAACGAAGTCCCAGGGACGGGCAATAGTACTTTGTTAAAAGCGTAATTCGTTATAGCGAACACGCTTATAATGAATTGACGCTTACAGCAAAGTGAATTTCATTCCCCAAGTCTCTATTTCATGTTGTAAACTTGACGGATATAACGAATTACGCTTTTAACAAAGTACTATTGCCCGTCCCTGGGACTTCGTTATAAGCGTGTTTTACTGTAATACAATAAATACAAAAATCTCACAAACTTTTAGAAAGTATTAGATTTAGGAAGCATGATCTCCATATGAGTTGTTTAAGTTTACAAATTTTAATCCTTTTTTCCATTATTATTTATTTACAATGCGTTTCTAAGGTACTTGTTATGAGTAACCTGAATTGTAATGCCATGAACAACCAGGTACAATAGAGATACGATGCCCACAAACCTTTGTTTTGTAAACTGAGCTTGTATAATGTTTTTGGCTACGTCGGTTGTTTACTAAGTATTAATATTCGTTAACACTTCATTTGATTTAGATTTTTTTATCATTTGCAAGTTACCTATCTTTTCAGTTTGATAGTTTAATATTATCTAATGTTTTCAAAGTCTCATTTATTTTAAATATGGAACTTTGTATCTGGCAATTGTGTTTACAAAACAGGATGTTTTTAATATAACAAATAGTATTATGCTTTGTATATTTTGCCTAAAACTTTACAGTATGACATTTGATAGTTTTCTGTCTTTTTAAATGTATGGCATTGCACCTTTTTATCCATTATAAAAATTTTAAGATAAGAATTTGAACATTTTAATTACATCAAAATGTTATCACGCCCAATGGATACGGGTGAAGTTTTATGATTTAATCTTGATACGTTGATGATGAGTCAAGAGCTGCTTTATGTTTAAAACCAGTCATTATGTCAAAGTCGGCTTTTTTTAACGGAACGCTACATTTATGTAAATCTGTGATGCAAATTTGATAAATGCCTGATTATTTTTGAAAGGTTCTGTAGAGTAAAAGAAATCAATGATTTAATTATCTTTCCCTGGGTCTCATTTGTTTTAGCTCACCTGAGCTGAAAGCTGATATGCTTTGGAAAAAAAATTGACAAAAAACTAAGATTCATTTGGCACTTCGCATATGGGTAAAGTCTTGCATCTTGACTGGTCCATTCTTAGGTTCGTATAAATAAATGTATTATAGCATACAATTAACAGGGATATTATACCAAGTCATGGCTGCCGTACATCTGTTTACAAAATTCATGGTATGGCTAACGATTTAATCCTAGTGCTTGATATAGGATGTGGGCAAGACAATAACAAACTGTCAACCATCTCATAAATCCATAAAACGAAATACAAATTCAAAACAGAGCAACACGGACCTCTAAAAAGATAGAAGTAGGATAAGGTGCCTAGGAGGAGTGAGCATCCTCTGTTGACAAGTCACACCCGCCGCTTTGTCACAATCGAGCATGTCATCGAGGTAAATGTTAAAATCGGGAAAATGTCATTATAGGAAAAAAAACGAAACGTTGATGATTTGGTCTGTTTGCGATGGTCAAAATACCAACATGGAGCAAACACGGACCTCCATTTATCTAATCACTTGATTATTTGTTTGTGATCATGCATGCGAAGAAAAAGCTGTCATTTCCAAAAATAGAAACCTGTCGGTCGCCTGACTTGACTTTTGTATGACACATTTCGGAGATTTACATAGGCAGGTCAATGATAAAGTGAAGGTGTATACAAACACACACAGCTAATCATCACACCTGTGGTGCGTTTTCAGGTAAGTATTTGTATTTAAACATGATTATGTATTTTTACAGAATAAATATTGTACATAAAATCATTCCTGAAACAAAAATCATTCATCTACAAGCTTAATTAATCAGAAACTGCTTTGAATAACATGTTTACATACATCAAATTCAGTAAACATTGAGAAAGATTAAATTGTATGGAAACCCATTTCATCAATGACTTTAGAAATAAAATATTCTGATTTCGTCTAAGTTAGGATATATTTTTTGACTAAGAGCATGTTCTTGATGTACATATTTTTGTCAAAAAATTTGAATACTTTTATCGTTAAAAAAGGGGGCCCTTTTCTGCAAACTTCAAGATAGATCATTTAAAATTGAGAAAAAAAATCGCATTGTTAAAGATTTAAAACAGTTATATATGTGGTTCATTTATTTAAAAAGAGCTTGGATTTTTTATTCTGAAAATAATAATATTATGCTTGCTTTATACCATTAGATTATAAACAGATTTTCATGATTGATGTACTAGCTGTTCGAAGATGGGACAAATTTTGCAATATTTCTCGAGTGAACCACCAGTGTGTAAAACTGAAGAGGATTTACTAAATTACGCTTGGAAGTCAGGTAAGCTTACTTTAACAACTCCGAATAAGCATCAAAATTAATTTGTATCAAGACACAGTAAGCTTATATAAACATCTTGAAAACATTACATTTTGAAGAAGCAATATCTACTTTTTTCTGAACATTTTGTTTTTTTCTTTTTTTACAGTGCGATTAAAATGTGTCGACACTCTTGTTAAAAATGAAGTTACCTTGAAGATGCGAGGAATGTATGGATGTTCCGAGAACAATGGAATAAAGGTCCTCAAAGAATATACTCCCTTAGTTATAGCATGCATGTGAGTTCATTTTGTAATAGACGATACCTGGACTTAAATTGTGTAAAAACAATTAAGTCAAATTACATCAAATATCTACGAGGGTCCATAAAAAAAATACAAAGACTTTTGCCATAGCTATGTTATTTAGCGTCATATAACTACTAAATTTAGAAGACATATTTAAATAATTGTTTTCAACCATTTGAAATAAAAAAAAGTTTATATATTCCTTTATTTTTAAGAATTATTTAGAATCTAATCCTGCAAAAATTAGGCCACGGC
Organism: Magallana angulata; assembly: GCF_025612915.1. NCBI lineage: Eukaryota > Metazoa > Mollusca > Bivalvia > Ostreida > Ostreidae > Magallana > Magallana angulata. Next base: position 48,048,637 of record NC_069118.1, read on the forward strand.
GCACGGTCAAACTTAATGTTCTAGATCTGTCAACAATAAACCATATTATGTTGAAAGTAATATCTCCATAAATTGGGCTTAAAAACAAATAATATTGAAACCTAAAATTAAGAATTGTCATGATATACTTTGTACTAAATAATAACGGGATATGTAGATTTGTTGAACAGATATAAGTCACTAAAGACATTTAGTCGTCCTTAAAATTGATTAAAAACGTTAACGTCGCCGAACGTCACGGCGCAACGAAAAGAATAAACAGTATGGATTTAACTCGAAAAAAGCCGATAAAAACTGTGGAATGCTCAGTGGTTGAAAAATAAGTATAAGGTTATTTTCACATTTGTGTTTAACTTTTACATATTTTGCTGGGGTTGTGGTAGCTGTATTTTGGACTTCAAACAGACCGGAAGAGAGCAGAATATCTGTAAATATTTTGTCAATAGAATAAACAGCGTCATCTGACATTTAGGGATTTTTTTACTGTAAACGAAGAGACATGCGGTAAAAAATAAGAAAACTTTGAGGAACAAACTCATGATTTTCGAACAAATGTGGATAAATTAGACGACAAGTGATATAGTGCCGATTTAAATTGCATGGTGAAGAGCACAGAAGACTCAGGGTGATATAAGGATTGGATATTTCTTTTAATAACTGTACGTGCGTGACCTTGACTTCGTGTTTTCAACGTTACAGTGCGCCGTGGTGACAAAAAATATTGGTTTTAAAATCGGTTAACTGAAATACCTCTTCATCAAATGGAATGAAACTACATATATCTATAAAATATGTGTTGCTGCATAACATAATCTGTAAGTTATGACTTTTATGAAACAATTATGATAGACAGCCCAATTGTCTTCGTATTTTTTGATTGACCCTCTTACTACAAGAGAATTATTTTTGTAAACCATAGTTTAAAAATATAGTTATACTACACCTTACGGTAAATTTGCACACTGTCCAGACCTTAACCTATTCTAAATAAATATCATCAAATATACACTTTGTCACGTTGATTTCAAAATAGAACAAACAGGCTCAAGTCATAAATGACGATTTGATTATTTCTACAGTTGAAAATATTATGATTAAGGTGGTATGGAACACTTTCATGTCGTGACGTATTATTTATCGAAATATGCATTAAATCAAGTGTAATTTTATGAATAGTTTCTTTCTCTAAGTTGTCAGCTGACAGCGTAGAGCAGGGGTTAAACAGGTTCACTACGTATCAATTCAAATCCCTCTGGTGATTTAAAAATTTATACCTTTTCCTAAATATTTTAAACGTATTTTTTAGTTAAATATTGTAAAATTTGAAAATTATAATTATAATAATTATAATGTACTTTAATTCACATTAATATCAACAAGTGTCAAATACTCCCTTAAAATTAATCTGGTTCTGATCTTGCACATTGTGTGCTTAAAAAGTTCCAAAATATGCGTATTCCGCGGGTGTTTTTATTTTTTTTTTACATGTTATGCAAATTTACTGAATTTCAGGTATAGGGATTTGAAACTGGCCACTAAACTTATAAAACTTGGGGCAGATGTTAACCTATGTCCCCAGGAAAACCGATTTGCGTCTGAAGAGGGCGTTCCACCATTGTATTATGCAACAAATGCGCGAGATGCTGAGATGGTTAAATTATTGTTCAATTCAGGTAGAGATTTTACTTTAAAAGTTTTACTTACTTATTAAAGAAACAAAGAATTGATGTTGTTTTGTCTATAGTTTTATTTATTCACTGCATCAATGAACTTTATCAACACAATAAAGTTAGTTGTCTGGATTTATGATAAAATGTCTTTTTATTTCTGTTCAGATGTATACAATTCGTAATTTAAAATGAAATGAATTTAGAGAAAATTGCATATTCATTCCTAAATTATTTTTTGATTCATTAATACATTGTTGTTTGTCGTTAATTGTTTTACAAGTAAAATATATCTTTGATTTATTGAACAGGGGCGGATGTAAATGGTCTCAAAGGTCGTCCACAGTGTTTGAACCTCCAGGAACCAGTAAACGAACTATACAGTATCTTTGATATCAACCGAGGAACTTATTCCAGGTCTGCTAAAAGCTGTAGACGACCGCAAGCGTCTCTTCGAGATCTCGTGGAACTTTATCTAGAGGCCGGGGCAAAGTTAAACACCACACGATGGGGGCCTTGTCTGTTTTACGGGTAAATAATTTGGATTGTTTTGTGCTGTTATTTCTATACATTATTTCTGTTGAATGTGATCTCTTAAGGACGACGGACCCAATTTATTTTCACTGTGGTGATTTTTTTCATAAAAATTTTACTTAAGTTAAAATTATCGATTTAGATTTTTAAAAGGGACCACTTCAAAATTTGTTTCTAAATTGAATATAATGGAAAAAGGCATTCTTGCAAATACAATAGAGTTTAAAAAAATCAACAATGAACTGTCTAACGAATTGAGACATAATACTAACATGATGATTTTAGTATCATTCAAAAGTGACAATGTCATCGACTTCGTCTTTTCGGAGGGATGCCAAAGTGCAGAGAGTTGATTTTCCTAAATTTTTCATAAACAGTACTGTGAACATTCTAAGAGTTATGCAGAACATTTTGAGAGTGGTTTAACATTTGTTATGATAAAATACTTCTAATCAAGAGCACAGGGGTGGTTATATTCTATCTTTAAAACATTGTCATGTAAAAAGGAAATTTGTGTGAATGTTAAGTAATGTTAAAAAGCACATTTAGTATGTCTCAGTCATACCAAGTTTAGCCAATACTTGTACCATAAAAATATGCATTGATGACGTAGAGCAGTTAAAGATGGCGTCAATAGCGATTTTTACAAGTGTTTTAGTGATTGTGTCGGATTACTGAAATTCAAATATTTATTACAATGTACAGACCCATCTTTAAGGTGCGCAATACGCAAAACAAATTAGATACGTTGTACTTAAGGTATTCGTGAGTCCTTTCCGGAGTTTTATTCTATCTAATCAAATTAAGCATTTGATTTAATTTGATAAAATTAAATTCAGTAAGCGACACATATAAAAAGACTGAGAAAGAACGATTAAAATAACAAACAAAACCCACAAAACCTTCGTTGATCTATTTTGTACACAAATTTCATCAGTGTATAATAAGACCTACATTTTGGAACCCAGCGGTTTCTTCGCCTCATCAACCTAGTCGATGGTAGTCCGTAAAATTCTGAAATGAATTTTAATATTTACATAATTGTAACGAAATAAAAACGGCAATGTCATTAAATTGTCATCCCTACTAGACTAAGCTTGCAAAGCACGACCTTTGGTGAGATAAAAGTAAAAAAAAGTTTGTGGTCAGAGCTGGTTACTTTTTTTGCTCGCCGTAGCAATCAAAACTGAGTGTGACGCAATTTGAAGTCACACCAACAAGTATCTGGTAACATTTAACTACACCACACCGTGGTATTTTAACTTTTCTATGAAACAAATTATAAATGCTTAATCATTACCAAAAAATTATATTGCACTAACTGCGTTTATGGTTTTCATATATATGTATACAGATTTATGCACGATTGTTCTTTTTCACATAGGAGAGGGAGAGTCTTTAAGGCCAACCGCCCAACGACTTTAAATATTCCTGGACCATATTTTAAATGTGACACGGCAATCCTACTTCTACAGCACGGTGTGGATCCAAACATGTATAACCTCAGTGATGTTTGGTTCCAGTTCAGTGGACACAATTGTTTTCGCTCGAATAATGATTGTGTACAGTTTAGTACTTTATTGGAAACGTTTTTAGGGGCTGGGTATCATTTAACTAGCGCCGACATAAACAATCTATTCATCAGAGAAAACCTGAAACGTATTGACGTTAATGTTGAAGAACCCGTCAGCTTGAAACAGATGTGTAGGTCAGCAATAAGAGAACGTTTAAGGAAAAGTTCTAAAGATACAACAATATTTCCAGCTATTGATACCTTACACATTCCATCCCAGCTGAAGGATTATTTAAAACTCCGCGATATCATCGACATTTGTAGCTCATCTATCCATTGTAGAGCTAATTTTTGAAAACGCAATGCAATTTGTTTCTTATTTCAAAAGGCGTAAATAAATATCTCGTACCTGAGATTTTATTGGATTTCTTAAAGTTACAGTAGTCAGTGACTTGATTTAGTTTTTAAAACATTCCTCGTTGCAGTTTGTAGTTGAAATCCATACCATTTACATGTAACAATTTGTAAAATCAAAATATCTCTGAAAGAAAAAAGACTGAAAGGATATAGAAAAATGGTGATGTCACAAACGTTGAACGCTGTTAAGTGCAACTTCAAAAGCTACAATTAAAGATCACGTTTGTGGCTGTTACAGTGGCTCTTCAATTAATTTGAAATTACCCATTTGATAATACAGTAATTTTTATGTATAATTCACATTTGCAGACAACGCTTGTTATTCAGTTTTTATGCACACACCGCTGCAGTTATGGGACTTTATCTTTCAAAAAATAAGGATCCAATGCTTAAAAGCAATTTCATATTATATATAAGAAAATATATCACTAATGATGATATTACTATACTATATCCTATCATACATGATTGTATTGTATCATACGATATGTGATATTATATAAATAGTGCCTGTTTGGGAGGGTAAGAGTTGAAATTGACACCCCGAGAAAACCATTGACAATGGTTTTCGAGGGGTGTGAATTTCAACTCTTACCCTCCAAAACAGGCAATATTTATTTTATTATACTGAATGTCTTAAATTCAAAGAAAACTGTACTGCTTTTATATAGAAATGACGTGAATTCTATGGCGAACCGTACGCGCATAATTTCCGCGCATGTAACAATTCGTTGTGTTACCCGTTGCCAACTGTGTTGCTAACGCTGAGGGTAATAGAGCGGATTATCAACTGCGTCAAAACCAGTCAGATTTCAGTATTTAACATAAAAGTATAATAATGTATTATATGATAGTTTATCATATGATATTGTATCGAGTATCATGTATTATTATCGCATGATTATGAGGGAGATATGAAGATGTTTTACCCAGTTAAAATCATTTCCGGAGGGCATATCATATACTACATTGTAACAGTAACTTGATCCAAAGGGTCAAATCACTTCGAGTTGCCAGGCGCGGAACATCAGGTCAAACGAGACGCGTCTTTTTAAAAGTTTTAATTACTAAACTTCGTTTTTAAAATAAACGGTATGACGTTTACTGATATAACGTTGCCCTCGGGAAATATGATTTTCCCTGCGGGAGTAAATCTTTATCTCCCTCTCAAAAATGCAATAAAAATATTATTTCTTATCAATTTATTTTATCTACTGATATCATTTTGTATTATATGATATGGTATTGTATCATATGATACATGTAGGATATTAAATAACTAATCATATCATCTGATGCATTTTGTTTTTATGCAATATGATATTGAATCAGACATGTTTTATATTTTATCAGTGATTCAATGACATAAGATGCAATACCATACATGTATGATACACTATAAAAAACCCTAATCCTGCATCCGCCACCTATACACTTCAGTTCACCATCCAAGACTGTGGTTGTGTATTGGTATCAAAAGTTCCACCAGCCATGCATTTGTTGAAATTAGGACAGTAACTGAAATACGGTTATCAATGAGCAATTGTCATTATCTCATAATATTCAAACAATGATTTCTTATTATTCAAATAATAACAAAACATCAACAAAACGAATCCTCAATTTTATAACAATTATAACTACAAGTACAATTGCAAATTTTTACTCTATAAATTTGTTTACATATTTTAAGAGAACAACAAATATTGAAAACAATACAAAATTATTGTAAATATATGTATATGGTAAACGTGATAAATACCATTCAAATCAGCATCTTTTAAGAATCATACTTTGGGGGACTCAAATGCGCTCAGCATTTGTAAACAACTGTACATGTACAATACGCACTGTAGCGAAATCATTTTAATATTTTCTACAATCAATTTTGTCTTAATAGATATAACTATAATGTTGTTTTTTTTCGAGCAGAGTGTGTATATACATGTAATAAGCTATTGACTTAAAATATTAATAAAAGTATAAATAATTGGCCTAAACTACTAATAGAAAGCAAATGAGGTTTTGAAATTTGAAGAAAATGTAATTTAAATCAATACATGTTTTCTATAGAGGTGAAAAAAGGGTTAAAATAAAAAATAAATTAAAAACCTGAAATGATAATGCATGCATTTTAACAAAATCCTTCAGGAGAAATATTTATATTTTTCAGTGTTTTTCACTCTGTGTAAAGTTCAAATTTTACATTTTATAATGGAAAAAATATAAGTAACAAGAAATAATTCTTCGACTTTAATGGGGAGTACGGTCAGTACATGATTAATTCAATCATAATGATTTATTCAATCACAATGATTAATTCAATCAAAATGATTGACAATCATAATGATTAATTCAATCAAAATGATTGACAATCATAATGATTAATTCAATCAAAATGAATAATTCAATCGTAATGATTAATCAATCATAATGATAAAATCAATCGTAAAGCCCCCCGAGCATTAGTGGATGTGATCGAATGCCCGACTGTAATGATCTCCCCATAAAAGATAAAGAATTATTTCTCATTCATCAACAACTTTTTTTTCTATTTTTATTCAACTTACAAACACATTGCACAAAATCATTTGATCTGGAGAAAATCTATGGGTGATTTCAAAGAGGAACAAAATTGTTTTTCAATGACAAGAAAAAAATAGCTGGAGCATATATTGTTACCCTGCACTCATACTTGTTTATCACCTTTTTATTGCTTCATGATTTTTAAGAAGTAACTTCTTTCACACCTTGATCAAAAACATCCCAATAAATACTAGCCCCTGTAACTTCTGCATCCATCAAATTCTTTGTAAAACGTCCTTATGTTGCCATTTTACCATTTTTGTTCTTTCACATCTGAATTATCTCGAGGACTTGGGTGGGCACCGAGAATAGATTTACCATTCAAATCCCATCAATGTCGGCTTTTCTCAGCTGCAAAGCTGACCCGAATATAACAATACCAGTACCCACAACTTTGTTGAATTTGAGCAGGTTTGTATCCGTCAGAACATGAGTTTTCTGGTTGTCTGTCAGACTTGCTAAATGATCTGATGATGACAAAAAATTAATAAATATGTAAAAAGAAATTCATAATTTTTAAAAACCCAATTGATTTTATTATATCTTTTACTTTTAGAAAAAATGTTTTTTTATTTGACCATTTGATTCCATTTAGCAATAACTTTAATATGTAGAACAGAAAAAGAAATCCCTAGGGCAGAAGTTGTAAAAAAATGTAAAAAATGTGCCAAATTGATAAACTTCAAAATCTCATAAAGTCCTATGTTAAAAATTAACAAACTTTGAGATGACCCTTTAAACAAACGTTGTTGTAATTGTCTTTTTTTTGGTCTTAAAATAATAATTATATCAGTAGAAATTCATGTAAAAAAAATATTGGAAAAGCTAGGGCAGAACAAATTAGACCCGGCCTCGTTAATATGGTCTGTAGCATTCCAAATGTTTTAAGTGAATTAAGAAACCAAAACAAACGTATGACGATTATACAAGAAAGATCATAGTAAGATGATGTGCCCACAGTTCTGTGCTATGTGAATTTTGAAATAAAAGACATCAATCAACCAAACTTGGTGTTAATTTATTAAGACCCGACACTCTGGACCACGTTATAAAATGATAAAATTGTTATTATAAATCCAAAGGGCGTTTCGGCTTCTTAATATAATTTTTCTGATTTTTAACTTTTTAACTTTTAGGGCACGACTCCTCTAAAAGGTCCATCGATTATGGTTTTTCGTCATTGAATGATCATTTTGCTGATTTTCTTGTGTTTATTGTAGGGAAATACGTTCATTAGAAATCATTTTGTTGCATATTGCACCATTTTTTAAGGACAATCTAGTATTTGAAAATGCACTTTTTAAACCCTTAATGCTATACACGCTATAATTTGCGTCACGTTTGAATCACAATGAAAACGCATGTGTTTGTCTCCTTATAAAAGTTACCTTCATTTTTTGAAATACAATGGTGAATTCCATCCCATAACAACGATATACATTTTCATTTGTTTTTTCCTTTGGAAAGTTTTTCCTTTTCATGAATATTGATGAAGGAAGAGTAAAAGCGACCCCAAATGCGCATGTCTGCGGGAAATCAGGTGATCGTTATATTTTGCTTACTAGAATTATATATCCGTCTTAATTTATAATATGCTTAACGGTTGTTAATTTGAAATGTATACATGTATCATGTCAATGTAATACGTTTGTCATTTACAATAACCTTACTTTTGCATGTTTTAATTGGATAACTAACTGCATACAAGAACTAAATAAAGATTTATATGGAAAACTCATTGGCCTACGTCATTGTTATGGAAGTAAAATATACATGCCCACACGCTCGTTTTTTTGTGTTCTTTTGTTTGTATTCGTATATAGGACACATTTCTGCTTTACTGAAAAAAACTATATCCTTCGTGAAACTATAACAATTATGGAAGTAAGACACTCATAAATTTGTGTATGATAAACTAGATTTAGCTGTCAAAATCACGTAATAGATTGATGATCATGAGGAGGCATGTAACTTTCTTGACAGGAAAATAAATATTTTTCATTGTTTAATATTTGATAATTTTGTTATGTGATCGAATTAAACTTAAAGGTAGCTTCAAGAAGTAACCAAACATATGAATTTTCCTTGTTAATCAGAATTAACGTAGATTTTTGTGTGTATAGATTATACTTGGTTATCATGGGTTTGGTTTCCGTTGTTTGCAAAGAAGGGTGGAATAACAGTTCAGAAAGAATATACTACCTTAATCATAGCACGCCTGTGAGTTCATTTCACGATCAGTAATATATATGTTTACCTAAATTGTACATGAACAATAATGTAACATAATATCAAATAAACAATTTTATTTGTTATGCCTTTCATTGTGTTTTTTTTCTTCAGATTAGATCAATGTTGTATTTTGAAGAATTGCATATTTGTTCTATCAATATCCTAACTTCATAATTCCATTATTGCTTTGCGTTTGATTAATGTTGTTTTTTAAATAAAGTTAACATTATTTTATACATCAGGGCCGGTTATTAATAATCTTAAAGGTCGTCGACAGTGTTTGAATCTTCAGGAACTGAGGAGAATTGTACAGTATCTTTGATGTCGTAAGAACTTATCCCCGGTGTGTGAACTGTGATCGGCTGCAAGCGTCTTTTCAAACCTTAGTCGAAATTTATCTGGAGGCTGGGGCCAAATTGATCACAATTTAACTTGACGGGGACCTTGTCTGTTTAATGAGAAAATAATCTGAATTTCACAGTTATGTATGGTGTTCCGTAATGGGGCCACTTTGAAATTCGCACTTCGCCTTTAGGGCGAGGGAGCGAGAGTGCGAAGTTGCGATGGCAAAAATGCGATGATGCGAAGGCAACGGTGCGAAAGTGCAAAGACGCGACGGCGAACAGCAAAGATATGAAGGCGAAGGAATGATACTTTAAACGCTCATTTGCCTTTGCAACTTCGCACTCCCGCTTTTGCACCGCCGCACATCTGCCTTCGCTTTGGCGTATGCAGCGTTCTTTATCGTTTAAAGATAATTTTAGCTATTAAAATTGCGTCTGCAAAAAGAAAGCCCCAAAAAACAACATAATTATGAGAAAATCTTTCTAATAAAATCAAATCTAAACACTTTGTCCTATAAATAAATTCAAATGTTTCTTTGTTTAAAGCATGGTATTAAACTTAGCTTAGTAGACTGGTAAGTGACAGAAGTCTGAAGGTGCACACCTATTATGGCAAACGCATGCATAGAGTACATAATAATAAGGCTTAGCCAGCACTGGTAAAAAGTTTTGTTATATAACCCAGTAAAATATTTAATGAACTTCCATAATAAGCACAGTGACCGCCACATTACCTTGCGCATGTGTGTGTGTGAGAGAGAAAGAGAGAGAGAGAGTCGAATGGATATCGATGAATACATGTATATTAATTCTGGTTGTAACGCGGCATTTAATTGGATAAAAAAATTGTGTCCAATTTATATAACCTGGTTTGCACGTCACAATGCACCATTGTCAAAAACGTTCTAATTCGCTCGACGTTACGTTTGAAATTAGAACAGATTAATATCATTTTGTAAAGTAAAACACGCTCAATTTGTACAGGCCAAAATCCCAACGACTTAAGATATTCCTTGACCATATTCTAAATGTGACACGACAATCCCACTTCTACAGCACGGCGTGGATCTAAACATGTATCAAGTCAGTGATGTCTTGTTCCAATTTTCTGGACACAGTTGATTTTGCTCGAATAATGACTGTTTACAGGTAAGCGCTTTATAAGGAACGTTTTTAGCATCTGGGTATCATTTTACTACCGCCGACATAAACAATCAAGTCATCAGAGAAGAACTGAGAAGTTTTGGTGTAAATATTGAAGAATCTAGCAGCTTCAATTTTCCTTTAACTCTCCCTGAGTTAATAATGACTGGTACAATAATTTTTCTCTAATTGGGTAACGTTTAAATCACTGTCAATAATAAATGGGGATAATATGTGAAGTGGGTTTTCTGTACTGTGTGTCTTTACCCGGTTCCTATTGAGAGAGAGGTACTTGGTGTCTCAATCTTCTTCAGATTGACTACACCAAGCACCTCATCTCAATTCCCTGGGTTTCTTGCCACTAGTTTCTATTTAACCCTACCTCTCAACTCTTCTTTCTATTTTCTTTCTTTCTATCGTAAGTTTCTTCTCTGCTGTTTCCAGACGACTCTCCCTGACTCTACAGAACAGCTGTTTAATATATAATCTTGGAGTACTCTACTCCAAGGGTAGTCAGGTTATCCCTTTTCCCCACCCAAATCTAATTCATCACAACGTTTATTGTAATAAGGCATAATCATTACATATCTATTGTAGAGCTAATTGTTCAGAACATAATTTGATTTGTTTTCAATTTCAAAAAGCGTCAATAAATATTTCGAAACAAAGAACCTCCTTAATCTGTTCTTTCCATTTTTTGAAAAGGTACAGTGTTTGATGACCTGATAATATAAAATAATATAACGTATACATTACTTTAAAGCAATAAATAATACTAGTAATTAAAATTCGTTTACATCTTAGTTTAAGTTCTCATAGTACAGTGTTGATCTGTAAGGATTACTCTCATTTGCCCTTTTTCTCCGTTGCAGTCTCAGCCGTACCAATTCGGCACCTATAAAGTCTTCAAAAAAGACACGACCCCAAATTTAAAAAAAATCCATCTTCAATGCAATACCAAACGATTGACATTTTTGCCTGTTTCTAATTCAGAAGTATTATTACATCAAATATTAATTTGAATTATAACAAAAAAGACACAACAGTATAAAATCCTACATCAATACATCCGTCACACACGAATATAAGTTGCTGGATTTGTAAGTCAGCACTCAGTATCTCTACAAAGCGTCGCGTTTCTTCCTCCAAAGAAATTAGTGATGAAAGCCATCAAGAAATCCTTATTTTCTAGCTCGAGTTATCGATCATCAAACGAATTTTATCCTCCTTATTTACAGCTTATATTTGTCATCAGTGTAAACAAATTTTAGATAAATGTGCAAATTTAAATGATAACGCTTTACCACAGAAACAGTAGAACAATTCAAAAATTCGTGTGTTAAATTATACCATTTACCAATAATTAGGATGCAATCATTGTAGAGCGCGTAGATTCGAGCGCGGCTTTACGTTCTCTAGAAAGGAATAAATGCTTTCATGTACAATGTATTTAGGATTTGCCTGTCAATTTCTTTGAAGACCAAGTATCAGTACGTCGTACTACAAAGTTTGACATTATATTTAAATAGACCTACACTTTTTTTTGGCGAAACCTACTTTTTTTATATAGTTTTTTTATTTAAATATCTCAATAGTCACTAACTTCAATACCATTATCATGTGATTGATTTCAAGGTCTAAAGTAATGGAATAACACATTTTGTTTATAAAATTGATATATCAGGCACATATCATCAGGAGGAAGAGGGGGTTGTCCCTCCTACTGTTTTTTAAGCTTACATGTAGAAAATTGATATGTGTGGGAGTCCCCCACTTTTAAGGGGAACATATTTGAAAACCGTGGTAATATAAACAAAATTAACGTTAAGGTAGAAGTTTGTTTGGTTCTACCTATCCCCCCCCCACGGATTAGACAATTAAAAAACCAACAGATTGACCTAAAAATCTATACGACCCCCCCCCTCCCCCTCCATACATCAAATCCTTTTCCTTGAAGATGAATAGGAGAGTGTATCTAGTATCTTTAAAAAATGTTCTCTCTCTCTCTCTCTCTCTCTCTCTCTCTCTTTATTCCCCCCCCCCAAAAAAAGATGCCGATGGTTAGGAACTTATGTTTCTATATTTGATAAGCAGAAGTCGTTTTAAAGTCCCCAAAATGCCACTTGCCATAAATATGCTCATAGGTTATTAAACTTCCCATACTTTTATGAATTCCTGTATATTTTTTTCTTTGAAAAGAAGAAACCCAAATTCAAGCTCATTTGTTACTTTTAGAAAAATACGAAAAAGATTGAACCTTTAAAATTATAAAAATTTCCGTTTAACATGTAGGCTTATTTTATCAGAAAAATCTCTTAACTAGCCAGCTCTGAAAAGGAAAGATTGAGAAATTGTCCACTAAATATAAATTCGAATGCATTTTTCCAATGTTTACAGTATGATCAACAATATGTACATGCTGTAGTTGATTGTAATTAAACGTATTCTTTGTTCACTCCTGTTATGATCGGCTGTACGACTCTAAAAGTTTTAGATTTTGAATAACTTTTGATTTTTGTTTTTGGTGATTCAATTATCATTGAATGTCCTTCTGACTAGCCCCTTTATATCAAGTGCTATTAATATACGTTAAATTTCACGTGTTTCTCTCTCTCTCTCTCAAAAAAAAAATTGAACAAAGTAATATTGACAAATATTTGATATTTTGTTTTTTTTGGCAGTATATAAACAATGGTCGTGTCATCCGGTTCAGACATAAACTCGTCGAATAGAAAATGTTTTATTCTACCTTAAAACGCCGTTGCAAATACTTTGCAGTTGCTCTGAGTCTCTAGCAAATGTTTCAGCTTACCAGAAATGAACTAAAGATTATACTGACTAATAATATTTTCACATTACTTAAAATCATCCTGGTTTACCTTCCGGTGAATTGTCGGGGCTTGTATAAACTGAATTTGTTGATATAAAAGGAAATTATATTCTGTCATGGCTGCTATACACTTATCAAAATAAAGGAAAGGACAAAAGAATAAAAAAAATGGAGAGAATTTCGGTGCACGTAACATTTTTGTTTTCACTTTGCTCTCCAAGGGATATAAAACACAAATTCATATATCATATGTGTAGTCATGCATGTGGGGAAATAGTTGTCATTTCAAAAAATAGAATTTCGCTGACTGTTACATGACATGGTATGACACATTGCAGAAATATACTATATAAACAAATGAATTATACTGCACAAAACTATTTTCAGTTTCATCTCCTGTGATCTTAGTAACATGTAAGTATGTAAGCTTTATTTTAAATTTTCTTGAAAACTTTAATTTTTAAAAAATATCGTTTACAAGAATCTGCTCAAATAAATCTTAAAGAGACGTGTTAAGTCATCAATTAAAATCATCATTCATTTTACATTCATCTAATACAAACATATTTGTATGGAAACCCGTTTTATCAATAGTTCAAGAAAAAAATCTCCAGACGGAAAAATAATTTGTTTTCGATGCTGTGGAATCATCACTCTTCGTGGAGGACCAATGTTCGTGACTTTCGTGGGTAACCCTTGCCCATATATTTACACCCTCCCTACAAACGTATTTACCATCATTTGTTTTATATTTACTAAAATTCTCCGGACTTGCAACCAACGAAATAACGTCATACGATCCAAGAGGAATTTTCATACCGACAAACATAAACCCCAAGAAATAAAAGTTTTTAATACATACGCGGGTAGGTTAAGGCAACTCCGAGTTTAATTATCGTCGATATTATTGTCATTTTAAAAAAAAAAATGTTTATTTTTATGAAAACAATGCTAAATGTTAATATCAAGTGAATGTTCATTATGGATTTTATTACTGCTCCTGTCGCTCTTTGAAGCTGTCGTGCAATGGTAGAACCTCACAGTAAAGGAAAGAGTCTTTCTGGTTTTCGACATGTCAAAAGTAAAATTGATGAAAATTAATGTTCTTTAAATCAAGATGAAAGAAAATTAAAATATCATATTTTTCGTTCTTTTTTTTTACTATCATACAACTTGCCATAGAAATAGTAATCAAACTTTTAAATACAATATTTTTGACGGAACGTTGGCGTAGGAAAATATCATGTTTTTGCAATTCAGTATTGCTGTAGATTCATGAGTCTATTTAGCATTTTGAAAACAATAACATTAATTTTTGATTTTTTTTTTCTAATATGAACTAATGATAAGATACTTGCAGTTCAGAATATGTTTTTAAAATATGATTGGCCTTTCAAATTACATTTTAATAAGCTTTTTAAGCGCTCATTCTATAAATAGATTTTTGTGTAACAATAAAAAATATTGTAATATTGGGAGCATCAAACATAATAGAAATATCTTCAAAATTTAAGAAAATTAGAGAAAATGCGGTCTAAACAATAGCATTTAAGTTTTAATGTTTATTCCGATTAATAAGTATACGCTGATAGACATTCTAATGTTCTTTCATTGCATTGAAGAATAGAAACTTCGTACCTTAAACAGATGTCTATATAACTGCAGATAACTATATTCATTCTAATGTTCTTTCATTGCATTGAAGAATAGAAACTTCATACCTTAAACAGATGTCTATATAACTGCAGATAACTACATTCGTTTTTATCTTCCTTTAAGTTGAGGGAAATTATTGTGACCTTGACCGGACCTTTATGCGAAAGGTCAAATTTGATTAAACTGATATATAGATTATATGATCTGTTTGACAGTGACAAAATTTCACGAGTTTCTTAATATAAGGTTTCTAGAGTGAAATATGACATCATGTTGCTTATTGTGACGTCTTATTGATCAGAGGAATTTTTTCCTCATTCACCCCTGAGAGTTGCATTACCATTCCCGCAGAAAACTTGTTAGAGCATGGTGGTCGTGTAATTTCTATTTATAAAGCGCGCGATATTAAATATGGTTTACGGTGTTACCATTGGGGCGAGCGCAGAAGAAACCACACATCTGTAATCATTGTTAAATGCAACCAGTGGACTTTCCCTAACCAAAAAACTTTGGCTTTGTCTCGAAAACTTTTACCACCGCAAGGAATTCGAAGTTATCAAACTTTTATTTCAATGGTCCCTTCCTAGGCTTTTACACTTAACAAACTACCACTGAGCATTAATACAATGTTAAACAGACTTACTAAAATATTTTGATAAACAAAAAGCCGTTTTTTTTTAAGTAAATACAATTATTTTTTATCGATCATTAAAATCAGTAAACAATAAATTGTCTGTCTGTGTTATTTTTCATTCTGTTCCTTGCTGTTACCTGTGTTTTAATTATTTTCCTCTGTGACATCAATTTTGTTTACGCTCTATATGTAGACATGTGCCCTCACTCTTTTTTAGTGTATGATATCCAATATTTTTGAAAGGTTTGACCACATATGCAACTATAACAAATACATGTAGATATTTTAACAGTTCAATTGTTTTCCTTTTATTTATTCATTACAGAATGACATGGCTGCACGTAGATCTAATAATAATTGGACTTCTCTTTTTTAATAATTTTTGTCACCTACCTAACGTATGCATATATGATTGGATCAATATGACAGTAAATTTAGCATGGAACATGTGTATTTACTAAGCAAAAAATTATCAAAACAAAACTAATCAGCCAAAGAGTCACCGTTAACACTGATACTGAATACTTCCTACACATAACATCCAATACAGATGCTTGATCCACCTCTAAATGTATCGCAGGAAATTAAAACTCGAGATCACTGTGACGTCATACTTAACTTTCTTTTGCGCTCGACAGTTTTCGTAAATTTGTCGGACAAATTCGGGGAAGGAAATGACGTCATATGTCAGCAAAAGTTCAGATAGGTACAGGTTTTTTTTTAGGTAAGCATATTGGTTGCATACTTTGGTGTTTTTGAAGGACTTTTTTATTGGTAAATGAAAATAATGTATGCGATTTACAGGTAAGAATTTTCCTTAGAAACGCTTCCTGTTCCGCCATGTTGCTATGCACCGCAAAGGATCACTGGGATAGTAGAACGTTTTCACGCGGGTCCACAAAATTGTCTTTAAACAATGTGCAGATTACAAAGCGAATTTCCTCCGTTCGTACACGTTGTCTATGGAGCCCGCTACGCGAGCGGCGCTTCGCGCCGGCTCGCTGCGCTCGCTATTAATAAAAAGAACTGTCCTTACAAACTAGTAGACAAATTATTGACCATATAAAAGGTGTATCAAATTGAAAGATATCTTCCGTTTTTAAAAAAAAAATACGGTTTTACGTGTTATATATACATATTGAATTTTTTTTAATTACGTGAGAGATAGGTAGAAATTTTCAAATGTCTCTCCATTAAGAATTACTTTTGAAAATTAAAAAAATAAATTATTCACGTTAAAAGAATTTCTAGCGTTTTGGTTAAAGTTATTTGAATTTATTGACTCATTCTGAGATATCACCTGACAAGTGTACAATCATGTATAAGTCTAAAATACATAATTTTAAAGAATAAAAGGTGTGCATTTCTATCTTATTTTTAAAAAAGCGCTCCAGTTTTTTTCTTTACTGAAAGAGGTTTTTGATCTCAAATTAATTATATAATTGATTGATAAATAGATTTCAAATAAACTTTCTTGGTTTTTTTGCAGCTTGGAGATGGGAAACATCTTGCAATATTTCCTAAGTGAACCACCAGAACTTGAGGACGCTTTAATAAGCTACGCCTGGAACTCACGTAAGACAAACAAATTGTAATTCTACATTTTAAAGTACATTGTACCATGCAAGTGTTTAGCATGCGTGGATCCGGATATTTCTTTAAGGGGTATGATTTCGAGGAAATGTTTTGTTTTCAAGGGGGAATTGATCCCTATTTTAGGTTATTTGTGAATTCAGAATTAATAAGTATGAATATTCTGTCGGTTGGGGGGTGGGAGGATATCTGAGTTTCGGATTTTTTTTCATTATGATCTTCCATCTAGATCCGGACATGTAGAGTACAAGTATAACTTCACAAATCTGAACGTGCAAATTAAATGCTTGGTTTAAAAAAAACACTGCAAAATGTATCGTCATGTTTGCTCAGTTTGTTCAATGTACCTTATGTGGCTCCCTTCTCAGCAATATTTTTATTTAAAGTGGCGGATTCAGTTTTCAAATTTAAGATACCAACGAAATGAAACGTTTCGTGGGTCTAACTATCGACATTGTCAGAAACTAAAGGCTTTTCTACATAGAAATCCTGTGTGTCCAGTTGTGTAATATAAAGAAAACCTATAAAACAGAGTTCCTACAATGAATTACATGATGTATCAGCCACTTAAGTCAATTGATCGATTGTGATAGTATGTTTTCCAATGTTAAGAGACTTAATTTACATGTTTAATGTAATCAAACCTTGCACAGTAGATTTGTAAGTACACATGTAAGTATGTTACATCGTTTCTTATCACTTAACTATTCTTTATTACAAAGTTTACTATGAAAGTAAACAATGATTTAACTAGTTATGACAATGTTCCACCAAAGTTCAAGGTTCCTCATTCAATTTATGATGATTTTCTTTGATATATTTGCACTTTGCAGTATATTTTGAAAT
This sequence comes from Magallana angulata, assembly GCF_025612915.1. Classification (NCBI taxonomy): domain Eukaryota; kingdom Metazoa; phylum Mollusca; class Bivalvia; order Ostreida; family Ostreidae; genus Magallana; species Magallana angulata. The sequence goes on from NC_069118.1 coordinate 48,066,632, forward strand.
CATCTACATTTTAAAATGGTAAGAAAGTATAACCAAACAGACAGTGTTTTAAACATTAGAATCTTAAAATAAATATAATTTACACCCATTTATTAATCAAAGAGATGTAGAAATGAAAGTATACGTTTCTAGAATTTAATCAAGGCAGAAGCAGCTTCTGATGGCTTGGTTGCATTTCTTAACAAATCGTAATTTTGAATATCTTTTTTTATCATGAAAGAATAAGTACAAATGTTTACTTACGAAACTTTAATCTGTACCCTGTAAAATCTCTAAAATTCATGACCTGCTAAGGGCTCCATCCCCTCTGCCACTACCAAGGCTTTGCCCTCGATCAAATAGGGCCTCAGAGCTGACCCCACACCCACTGGTTTTTACTGTCGGCCCCTGACGTCAAATCATGGATCCTCCTCAACGCAGAGGTTTAAATAATGTTAAATACAATTAAATTATCGGTATGATATATTGTAAAATAAATACAATTAAAAAAAATAAAAAATTAACAAAACATGTCTTAACTGTGTTACATGTATTTTCTGATCAGAATCTCTTCAGTATATATACACCCCTTTGTCATAATACGTTTTCGTTCGATTTAGATTTTTTGCTGTTCCATATAGATTGTTATACAAAGATCTATATCTTTAATCAAGTATTACATGAATGTGAGAAACAGATGCATGTAAGAGTTGCAATTTAATTTATTTACTGATGAAAAAAGATTGCCACAACATTTCAAAATTTATATTCTTATGAATTCTATATTCATTTCAATCATAAAAATAAAAGTACCATAATAAATAGCATGTCTCAAACTAAACACGCCCAGTGAGTAAACTCTGAGTCATAATCTCATTTCATTTAAATCATTGTTATGACGCCTTCGTCCGAGTGCTACATATACATCCAATGCAAGTCAAAAAAAGGAAGCACATAGTATTATTTCAATAAATATATTTGAAATTAATAAGTTAAAAAAACCAATTACCTCATGGATTAGCGCATTCCATCAATTATCATTTTATTACAGCAAACGTTGTATTTTTCATGTTTAATAGCGACTTTGTAAAAAAAAATAAAACGGTGTTAAACAGAAAAATCTCACACTGGACAAAGTTTTATATGTACATGCATTACAGACTTATACTCTGTCAAAAACATTGTTTAGTGTTCCTTGACTGTAAGACAAAATACGTACAGGTATGGTACCCGTTCAATTCTTTTTCATTGTATTCAAACATCATTGAATAAATACTTCTTGAATCATTAAAAAAAATGAAAACCAAAATGCTTTTTGATTGCAAACAAAGTAATTCTATGATTAATATCCCTAAATCTAGGAAAATTTGACCAAATAAAAAAAAATCGTAAGTAAATAATTGAAAAGTACGTTGATCTATAATCATGCACAATCATTGGCAAATTTTACAGACAATTTTACATATAAAAATTTTTTTAAATATTTTTCTCATATTCTTATTTTTATTTTATATGATTTATGTTAAGGATTTTGTTTTACAGTGCGATTAAAAAGTGTCGACACTCTTATCATAAATAAGGTAACCTTATGGACGAGAATATTTGGATATACAGAGGAGAATGGAATGGAAGTTTACAAAGAATATACTCCTTTAGTTATAGCCTGCATGTGAGTTAATTGTACACTATATAATGCCTGGAATAAAATGGTGCATAAACAAACAAAATCACATTATCTATATAGCAGAAATTACCAAACACAGATAATTGTGTCTTAAAATTAACTTGCATATAGAAGCTATTATCTATATGGAAGAAATTACCAAACACAAGTAATTGTGTAATTAGATTTTTACTGTTTGGCGTTTTTGGTCGTGGCAATAAAAGCAGTTTGAACATTTGAATGTCTATAATTAGAATGTAAGATGGTAGCAGCAGCAGCAAGAAGCAAAATGAGCAGCAGCATCAAATCAATAGTATTTGATTGTTCCGGGTTAACTGCGAACAATATATATGTTAATTATTTACACAAACTTGTCACATTAGTTGAATGGTTTAAGGTTACCCCACAAGGGGAGCCCAATTCAACTCACCCACGACCAAAAGCCATCTATTAAATTTATGATTATAATGCTTTAGGGATACCCTATTTAGTATTAAGTTGCATTGTTTGTATGTGAAATAACCCTTCATTGGCGTTCGGCCGGAAATACGGTCTCAAGCCCTTTCCGGAAATATTCAAGGCCCCACTGAATGTCACTCAAGAATTTGTTGTTACCCAAAGGATTGAGATGCACATTACCATTGCCCCGAAAACTGGTTGATGTTCCCAATAATATCTTTGTTTTAATATATGCCCCAAGCCCTGTTTTTGACATGATGTTGCCTTATTGTCTCCATAGCTTCAAGATCTGAAGAATATCTATAAGACTTGCGTGGCAATATTTGCGACCAAACTAACTTAGTCTTCGGTAGGCTGGTTATGCTCTTGGACATATGTTCTATCAACTCAGCGAGGAGCCAGTCAGAGTCACCTTAATCATTACCCCCACAATGATTAACAAGAAAGTCAGGGGCTTACTCTAATCTAGTAAGATAAATGACCTTTTTTTCATAGGTCAGTGAAATTTAATCCGGCATAACCTTGCCACCATATTTCTATTTTCAATTTTTTCAACCCCAAGTTAATCCCTCCTGTTCTAAGCATGGCTGCCAGAAAGACATGTTTAATAATGGAAGACCCCACACACCATACTGCAGAATCTGAAAGCAGAGAGTTTAACAGCTAACTACTTTAATAGGGCAACGAATATAGGATTTACAAATTTGTGATTTCCATCTGCCTGACTCTCAAATAGAATCTGAATGGCAACCTTGCTGATATGCAGCGGTGGCAGCCCCTATCCGAAAAGAATGTACTTTGTATCGATGGCTATGCAGTCCTAGCGCTTTAGGCCTAATGGCTTTATTTATAACTGCTGAGAACTGAAATCTAGTGAATAGGCTACCATCAAATTGACAGAATAATAGACTGTTAATTAAGGGCCTCATGGACATAAAGGCTAACATATACCTTACTGGACAATGAAAACTGGAAGATTTTTCAATGCAAAAAGCTACCCCTCTCACCATCTGCCAAATTGGTCTGATGGTTAAAAACATGTTGGACTTGTCTAGGGAAAAATTGATGTCCGATACATTAATGATAGTGGCTGGACTATTGCCTTTGGAAAACTTTAGTCAAAGTTTGCAAAAAGCTCCCCCTCTCAGCCTCTGCCAAATTGGTCGTCCTTTGATTGCCTTATGGTCAAAAACATGTTGGACTTGTCTAGGGAAAAATTGATGTCCGATACATTAATGATAGTGGCTGGACTATTGCCTTTGGAAAATTTTAAATTAAAAAGACTGTAAGAAATTTTTTTAAATATGAACGAGCTAAACTTTTTGCTACCTTTTAGCCCCAGTTGATTTTGAAAAGGTTTTGTATACCGAGCCGATTAGAATGATGAGCCCGAGCCAAAAGGCATCTATATAACATGCATATGGATGCTATTATATCACATATCTTCTCCGAAAGGATTAATTTTATTTCCTTTCATTTTATAACAGATTGTTAGTTTGCATATTTTAGCCTTATCATACTCTCTCTCTCTCTCTCTCTCTCTCTCTCTATATATATATATATATATATATATATATATATATATATATATATATATATATATATATATATATATAAATGGGACATTTGTCAAATTATGTCATAGATGATTATTCAAAAAATTGATTAAATTTATCAAGATTTTATTTATGTTTATTTTGTGCTTGAAAAGTTTTGAAATAACGTAACAACGTGATGGACAGCTGTTTGTAATACATGTTCCAACTGAATTTCAGGTATAGGGAATTAAAACTAGCCACTGATCTTATAAAACTTGGTGCAGACGTAAACTTACAAGTTCGTCCTAGGGATATGCAATTTCCGTCCGAAGAGGGTGTCCCACCATTGTATTTTGCAACAAATGTTGGAGATGCAGAGATAGTCAAATTATTGTTGAATTCAGGTAGAGCTCGTTTTTTTCCCTTTTTTTTTTGTTTTACATATAAATGAAATAAAAGAAAGGAATAATTCTTTTTGACAATCTTTATTCTATAGATCTCATCAATGATCTATATCATCATTACAATTAGTAATTTGTCTGATTTTGTAATGAAATGTTTCTCAATGCATGTTTTATAATATGTTGTTCGTAAGTTCAAATCAAATAATTTTACTTGACTCTATGTTCATCATTTTTTTAAAATTCTCAATTAATTAACACAATGTTTTAAAAGGGGGGGGGTTGTTTGGTTTGTTATTCAGCGTTATTTCTTGTCATGAACTTATATATTTGTTGAATATATAGGGGCAAATGTAAATGGATTTCAAGGTCGTCGGCAGTGTGTCGAACTTGAGGAACCCGAGGAAGAATTGTACAGTATCTTTGATCACGTTAGACGAACTTATTCCCGGTATAATAAAGGCTGTTACCGCCCACAACACTTCTTGGAACTTTATCTTGAGGCCGGGGCAAAGTTGAACACAACCAGATGGGGACCTTGTCTGTTTTTTGGGTAATTATAACAGATTATATTCTCAAAATATCACCTCGTTCTTATTATGCGAAAACAGAAAAGAGGGAGAGAATTTCGTCTTTATCACAGTTTGTCAGTCATTCTGTCCCCATTCCGATTTCCAAACAAGTTTGAAAACTTTCTTTGTTTGCTCAGTTCTTATATTAAGGTCCTCCGTTCGCCAAGTTTTTTTCCTTTAAAATGTAATGTGACAAAAATGCGTAAATAGATGTTCTTCAAAAGGCATAGGCACAAACATTGCAATAACACTCAAATTAACATATATAGTGTAGCGGATAGTGGATGGAATATTTCACTTGTGGATACAAGCACCAAAGTTTGCATGAAGGTTCCTTGAACATTACTTGATCATAAAATATCGTTGGCCATTCAAGTTTTGGTCATTTTTAAGATGGCCGCCTCTTATTTCAAAATGGCGTCTTTTTTCATAATGTTTTCATGATATTTTAAATATTTCTGGGTAATGTTTTTATTTTCTGTGAAATTATGAAGAAGAATTTGTTGTATGATATAATTTGATGTTCATTTCATATATGAACACTCTGCGCATGCGTTCAAAAAGATGCTGCAGCTCATTTTTTAATGTACATGATCTAATCGTCTAAGCAGTTGCACTGCAAAGAGCAGTGCAAAATAATTCGGACTTGAAACATTTGCATTCCCCAGAAAAACTAATATTACATCAACATTTCAGTAGTTCTTAACATGAAGCCGCCATTGGTGGTAAGGATGTCCAGTGTGAAATCTGAAAACCGTAATCTTTATCCCAACCCTATCTGGAAAGGGATGGTGAGTTTTATTACTTACATAGTAACCGACCCAATGTATGTTTAGCTTGCAAAACAGATCTCTTAATATGCTCTACAAGAGCAGCTTCTGAGGGATCGAGGGATGCTATTGTACGGACGCTGCTTACGAGCAAAGAGGTCAAGGCGCGTGTCATTTACTCTATTAGCAGTGCTGGACCGAACATACATGATGTGTACAAATTGATTATATGTTCTGTCACACAGTCACAAGGAGAACTTAAAAATCCGAATACCTCTGCAACGCTCTCAAACACATTTCAGCCTTCCATGCTGTCATTTTACATGTCCCATCAAATACGGACTCTGTATCACAATCCGTGAATGCATGAAAGAATTAAAGTGCTTTTGAACTTGGACCCACTGACCAAATATTATCATGAATTGGTATCGATCGCAAATTCCTGCCCTTTCACCCATAACTCATCAACCCTCAAATCATCAAAAACACCCACACCAATAACAACAACAATCTGTATCCGAACTTGATTTGTTACTACCCAAGGCTTCATGTTTTGTATGTAGGAACATACAAATGTCAGCTTCTTCATGGTTTCAAGATGATACAAAGTCTGTATCTATAGCTCTGTTACTGACAACATTTTTCCTTAGTTACAACTATAGTAGTTTCTGTCGTTATAGTTACAGATACGATTTTGTTTGCTAAAAACCCAATAGTTCAGTTTTTTCTCGATACACCAAAAAAAGAGTTCCAAGTCTACTGTTTCCAGTTACCTACCCTCTAGATTCTTTGACAGTCAGCAATATCGCACCATCATCACCTTTTACAATTGCACTGTTCTGCTCATGGGCTTGTGCAATGGCTATGCTTGAAAAATTCAGTGATTCAGTTTTTCTAATGGTAAAGTTTCCAAACAAAAAGCTGATTCTTCAAAGACATAGTTAGCAAATTTAGAAGATGACTGTAGCCTGTTATCTAGACTTTTATTTCCTGTCAGAGCAATGAGATTTACAAGAATTTTTGGAATATAAAACCAGAAATTCCCCCCCTCGCTTTCTCAAAATGATTTTTTGAATACTTGTGTGAAATCTTAGTCGATGCCTATTTTGGAAGCTAGTCAAGTATTGCCAAACAGTGTACCGACAGTTCCCTCACTTGTTATTGACGGTCCATCATTATAGTCAATTCAAAACAACCGAACAATGTCAAACCTTTGATAACTATGCCAATGACATTATCCTAGCGCACTTCGCTTGCGCAAGGCTATTGTCTTCGATGTTTACAAAGATGATAACCATTAACTTGAAGGTGAAACTAGAAGAAAAAGAGGCATTAGATCTAGACGGAAGATAACTAGAAACACTAGACCGCCAAACTCCTGGAACACTTTTTTTCGGTGTAACGAGAACAAAACAAGACCATCTGGATTTAAGCGGACCAAATCGTATCTGCTACTATTACGACAGAAACTACTATAGTTGCAACAAAGGAAAAAATGCAAATCAATGCAAAATGCAAATGCAAAACATGCAGACGTGAGTACTATCAATTCAATAATCACAGTGGGTTCGGATACAGATTGTTGTTGTTATTGGTGTGGTTGTTTTTGATGATTAAAATGATGATGAGTTATGGGTGACATTTGGAAAGGGCAAGTATTTGCGATGGATACCAGTTCATATCATTGTTGGATCACTGGGTCCAAGATCAAAGCATTGTCATTCTTTCATGCATTCACGGACTGGGATACAGAGTTCGCATTTGTTGAGACAGGTAAAATGACAGAATGGCAGGCTGAAATGTGTTTGAAAACATAACAGAGGTACTCAGATTCTTAAGTTCTCCTTATGACAGTGTGACAGAACATATAATTAATAAACCAGAAGAATTTGTACACATCATGTACATTCGGTCTTGCACTTCCAATACAGTAAATGACACGCATCTTGGCCTCTTTGCTCGTAAGCAGCTTCCATACAATGGCATCCCTCGATCCCTCAAGATTAATTGTAGAGCATATTAAGAGATCTGTATTGCAAGCTGGACATACTATTATCGTGTGAAATGTTCCCCTTGGACATGACACATTTTCCCCTGTCACTGGCGTTGAGTGACTTTGATCCGGACACCCTTAATTGACACTCAATTCTGAAATGTTGATGTAATATTAGTTGTTCTGGGGAATGCAACTGTTTCAAGTCCGAATTATTTTGCACTGCTCTTTGCAGTGCAACTGCTTAGACGATTAGATCATGTACATTAAAAATGAGCTGCAGCATCTTTTTAAACGCATGCGCAGAGTGTTCATATATGAAATGAACATCAAATTATATTAAACAACAAATATTTCTTCATAATTTCACAGAAAAAAAACATTACCCAGAAATATTTAAAATGAAACATTATGAAAAAAGGCGCCATTTTGAAATAAGAGACTGCCATCTTGAAAATGACTAAAACTTGAATGGCCAATGATATTTTTTGATCAAGTAATGTTCAAGGAACCTTCATGCAAAATCTGGTGCTTGTATCCACAAGTGAAATATCTTGCTGAAGCTGCTACACTAATATCTACCCATAGCGAATGAAATAGATATACATACAGCACAGGGAAATTCACCATCTTGGAGCTCTTCCTTTGCCCGGCCTTGGAGTTAAGACCTCTGGAACCCACTTACCTAGCAGTGAGCGGCAACCGTTTTTATCACTCGGCCATTTTGGCAAGACAAAAATCTTGCTTTCGGTGACGAAAATCTATATATAATATATGATTTGTTGAATGCACAATCAGGGAATGTCGTCTGTCATTTCCAGTCATCATCGGAAGTGAAACAAAAGAGATTGTTGTTCCTTGTGAACTAGGACATCACATGACCCCTTGGTCATCCCTACCCCAATTATGGCCTCGCTTTGTTTGCATGATATATGTATAATGGCCCGATTATAGTTACATTTTGATTAGTTTTTTAAATTGGTTTTAATGTGCAGCCTCATGTGTGCCCTCCAGAGAACATTTGACTTTTGTTACTTTTATCCTCAAGTATTTACGTATTACTTATCAATTTTAAATAAGCACTTATTTACGATAGGGTTAGTTATAGACTCGATCAGTGTTCCTATAAATAAAGGTAAGACATTGAGAGGCGGGATGAAATTTTATGGTGCAAATTTATCTGTACCATTCCATTAAACAGAAATTTTCATTCATTGAGTTCAACTACGATTCCCTTTTTATTAACAGGTGTTAAAGTTATTTATTTTTGAAAAATTCTCGCAATTATGGTCATGTTCACATGTACACCGGTGTGTTGTTTTACGCAAATGGACCCAAAATGAATCCTAAGATTATAACATACAGCTGAATTCAAAGTTGATGAAAAAATTCATTCAAAACGACTCGGTTTTTAATACTTTTTGGTTTTGTACGTTTAAAAATAATTTTCTCCCGACCTATTTATCACAAAATACAATTGTTTTAAAATTAGGGCGTGGGTGGGTGCCGGTAGGGAACATGTATTTCTTGTGCAATGCTCGAAGAATGCTTGTTTATTTAAACAGATCTAGATTTCAGAATTATTCCTGTGTTAAAGACTGCTTAATCATTACATACAAATTATTTATTTCACGCCGGTTTCATCTTTTCTTCAAACGAAACTCTATATATTGATAAATGGATATCATGACAATAAGAACTAAATCCTCTAATTTGTTAGAGGACGGCAATGTCAAAAAATGGTGGTACAGGATTCAAGAGGATTGTAATTTTATTATCTTATATCGAACATATACTTTATTTTATACGTAGGTAACCTTATGAGATCCAACCTTCGACAAAGCATGTTTGTGTTGAATACACAACTTTAACATGTTTACACTCATACGAGAGCAGTTATTAATGAAAGATAAGACACTCTGAATGGTTTTGGGGTTTAGATTTATAACGTTTGTAACGATTAATTCGTGTTTTTATTCCAAAATATATAGGAGAGGAAAAGTCTTCAAACCCATACACGAAACATCGAGTATTTCACCTGGTCTTAATTTCAAATGTGACAGTGCAATCCTACTTCTACAGCATGGTGTGGATCCAAACATGTATAACATAAGCGATGTCTGGTTTCAATTTTCTAGACACACTCGCTATTCGTGTTTCGGTGGTTGTGTCAAGTTTAGCGTTATTTTGGAGACGTTTTTGGCGGCTGGGTATCATTTCACAAGTGTCGACCACAGCAATCGAGTCATCAGAGAAAAACTGAGACGTTTTGGTGTAAATGTTGCCGAACCAAACAGCTTGAAACAGATGTGTAGATCAGCAATAAGAGAACGTTTAAGGAAGAGTACTAAGGATACAACGATATTTCCAGCCATTGATAGCTTACATATTCCAACATTAATGAGAGATTACTTAAAACTCCTTGATATCATCGACATTGACAGCTTAGATGGTCATTGTCGAGGTGGTCCTGTACATAAATAGGTATAAATACAATACAGTAAAACACGGTTATAGCGAACACGCTTATAATGAATTGACGCTTACAGCAAAGTGAATTTCATTCCCCAAGTCTCTATTTCATGTTGTAAACTTGACGGATATAACGAATTACGCTTTTAACAAAGTACTATTGCCCGTCCCTGGGACTTCTTTATAAGCGTGTTTTACTGTAATACAATAAATACAAAAATCTCACAAACTTTTAGAAAGTATTAGATTTAGGAAGCATGATCTCCATATGAGTTGTTTAAGTTTACAAATTTTAATCCTTTTTTCCATTATTATTTATTTACAATGCATTTCTAAGGTACTTGTTATGAGTAACCTGAATTTTAATGCCATGAACAACCAGGTACAATAGAGATACGATGCCCACAAACCTTTGTTTTGTAAACTGAGCTTGTATAATGTTTTTGGCTACGTCGGTTGTTTACTAAGTATTAATGTTCGTTAACACTTAATTTGATTTAGATTTTTTTTATCATTTGCAAGTTTCTTATCTTTTCAGTTTGATAGTTTAATATTATCTAATGTTTTCAAATCTCATTTATTTTAAATATGGAACTTTGTATCTGGCAACTGTGTTTACAAAACTGGATGTTTTTTAATATAACAAATAGTATTAAGCTTTGTATATTTTGCGTAAAACTTTACAGTATGACATTTGATAGTTTTCTGTCTTTTTAAATGTATGGCATTGCACCTACTCTGTTTAACATTTTTATCCATTATAAAAATTTTAAGATAAAAATATGAACATTTTAATTACATCAAAATGTTATCACGCCCAATAGATACGGGTGAAGTTTTATGATTTAATCTTGATACGTTGATGATAAGTCAAGAGCTGCTTTAAGTTTAAAACCAGTCATTTTGTCAAAGTCGGCTTTTTTGAACGGAACGCTACATTTATGTAAATCTGTGATGCAAATTTGATAAATGCCTGATTATTTATGAAAGGTTCTGTAGAGTGAAAGAAACCAATGATTTAATAATCTTTCCCTGGGTCTCATTTGTTTTAGCTCACCTGAGCTGAAAGCTGATATGCTTTGGAAAAAAAATTGCCAAAAAACTAAGATTCATTTGGCACTTCGTATATGGGTAAAGTCTTGCATCTTGACTGGTCCATTCTTAGGTTCGTATAAATAAATGTATTATAGCATACAATTAACAGAGATATTATACCAAGTCATGGCTGCCGTACATCTGTTTACAAAATTCAAGGTATGGCTAACGATTTAATTCTAGTGCTTGATATAGGATGTGGGCAAGACAATAACAAACTGTCAACCATCTCATAAATCCATAAAACGAAGTACAAATTCAAAACAGAGCAACACGGACCTCTAAAAAGATAGAGGTAGGATTAGGTGCCTAGGAGGAGTGAGCATCCTCTGTTGACCGTTCACACCCGCCGCTTTGTCACAATTGAGCACATCATAATCGAGGTAAATGTTAAAATCGGGAAAATGTCATTATAGGAAAAAATGAAACGTTGATGATTTGGTTTGTTTGTGATGGTCAAAATACCAACATTGAGCAAACACAGACCTCCAATTATTTAATCACTTGATTCTTTGTGTGTGATCATGCATGCGAAGAAAAAGTTGTCATTTCCAAAAATAGAAACTGGTCGGTCGCCTGACATGACTTTTGTATGACACATTTCGGAGATTTACATAGGCAAATGAATGATAAAGTGAAGGTGTAAACAAACACACATAGCTAATCATCACACCTGTGGTGCGTTTTCAGGTAAGTATTTGTATTTAAACATTATTATTTATTTTTATAGAATAAATATTGTACCTAAAATCATTCCTGTAACAAAAATCATTCATCTACAAGCTTAATTAATCAGAAACTGCTTTAAATAACATGTTTACATACATCAAATTCAGTAAACATTAAGAAAGATTAAATTGTATGGAAACCCATTTTATCAATGACTTTAGAAATAAAATAATCTGATTTCGTCTTCGACTAGGATTAGGATAAATTTATTGACTAAGAGCATGTTCTTGATGTACATATTTTTGTCAAAAAATTTGAATATTTTTATCGTTAAAAAAAGGGGGCCCTTTTCTGCAAACTTCAAGATAGATCATTTAAAATTGAGAAAAAAAAATCGCATTGTTAAAAATTTAAAACAGTTATATATGTGGTTCATTTATTTAAAAAGAGCTTGGATTTTTTATTCTCAAAATAATAATATTATGCTTGCTTTATACCATTAGATTATAAACAGATTTTCATGATTGATGTTCTAGCTGTTCGAAGATGGGACAAATTTTGCAATATTTCTCGAGTGAACCACCAGTGTGTAAAAATGAAGAGGATTTACTAAAGTACGCCTGGAAGTCAGGTAAGCTTACTTAAACAACTCCGAATAAGCATCAAAATTAATTTGTATCAAGACACAGTAAGCCAATATAAACATCTTGAAAACATTATATTTTGAAGAAGCAATATCTACTTTTTTCTGAACATTTTGTTTTTTCTTTTATTTACAGTGCGATTAAAATGTGTCGACACTCTTGTTAGAAATGAAGTTACCTTGAAGATGCGAGGAATGTATGGATGTTCCGAGAACAATGGAATAAAGGTCCTAAAAGAATATACTCCCCTAGTTATAGCATGCATGTGAGTTCATTTTGTAATAGACGATACCTGAACTTAAATTGTGTAAAAACAATTAAGTCAAATTACATCAAATATCTACGAGGGTCCATCAAAAAATACGAAGACTTTTGCCATAGCTATGTTATTTAGCATCATATCACTACTAAATTAAGTAGACATATTTAAATAATTTTTTTCAACCATTTGAAATAAAAAAAAGTTTATATATTCCTTTATTTCTAAGAATTATTTAGAATCTAATCCTGCAAAAATTAGGTCACGGCGCACGGTCAAACTTAGTGTTCTGTCAACAAAAAACCATATTATGTTGAAAGTAATATCTCCATAAATTGGGCTTAAAAACAAATAATATTGAAACCTAAAATTAAGAATTGTCATGATATACTTTGTACCAAATAATGACGGGATATGTAGATTTGTTGAACAGATATAAGTAACAAAAGACATTTAGTCGTCCTTAAAATTGATTAAAAACGTTAACGTCGCCGAACGTCACGGCGCAACGAAGAGTATAAACAGTATGGATTTAACTCGAAAAAAAAGCCGATAAAAACTGTGGAATGCTCAATGGTTGAAAAATAAGTATAAGGTTATTTTCACATTTGTTTTTAACTTTTGCATATTTTGCTGGGGTTGTGGTAACTGTATTTTGGACATCAAACAGACCGGAAGAGAGTAGAATATCTGTAAATATTTTGTCAAAAGAATAAACAGCGTCATCTGACACTTAGGGATTTTTTTTACTGTAAACGAAGATACATGCGGTAAAAAAGAAGAAAACTTTGAGGAACAAACTCATGATTTTCGAACAAATGTGAATAAATTAGACAAGTGATATAGTGCCGATTTAAATTGCATGGTGAAGAGCACAGAAGACTCAGGGTGATATAAGGATTGGATATTTCTTTTAATAACTGTACGTGCGTGACCTTGACTTCGTGTTTTCAACGTTACCGTGCGCCGTGGTGACAAAAAATGTTGGTTTTAAAATCGGTTAACTGAAATACCTCTTCATCAAATGGAATGAAACTACATATATCTATAAAATATGTGTTGCTGCATAACATAATCTGTAAGTTATGACTTTTATGAAACAATTATGATAGACAGCCCAATTGTTTTCGTATTTTTTGATTGACCCTCTTACTACAAGAGAATTATTTTTGTAAACCATAGTTTAAAAATATAGTTATACTACACCTTACGGTAAATTTGCACACTGTCCAGACCTTAACCTATTCTAAACGTTGATTTCAAAATAGAACAAACAGGCTCAAGTCATAAATGACGATTTGATTATTTCTACAGTTGAAAATATTATGATTAAGGTGGTATGGAACACTTTCATGTATTTATCGAAATATGCATTAAATGCATTAAATCAAGTGTAATTTTATGAATAGTTTCTTTCCCAAAGTTGTCAGCTAACAGCGTAGAGTAGGGGTTAAACAGGTTCACTACGTATCAATTCAAATCCCTCTGGTGATTTTAAAATTTATACCTTTTCCTAAATATTTTAAACGTATTTTTTAGTTAAATATTGTAAAATTTGAAAATTCTTAACCGGTGAAGTATTTTAATTATAATGTACTTTAATTCACATTAATATCAACAAGTGTCAAATACTCCCTTAAAATTAATCTGGTTCTGTTCTTGCACATTGTGTGCTTAAAAAGTTCCAAAATATGCGTATTCCGCGGGTGTTTTTATTTTTTTTTTATACATGTTATGCAAATTAACTGAATTTCAGGTATAGGGATTTGAAACTGGCCACTAAACTTATAAAACTTGGGGCAGATGTTAACCTATGTCCCCAGGAAAACCGATTTGCGTCTGAAGAGGGCGTTCCACCATTGTATTATGCAACAAATGCGCGAGATGCTGAGATGGTTAAATTATTGTTCAATTCAGGTAGAGATTTTACTTTAAAAGTTTTACTTACTTAGTAAAGAAACATAGAATTGATGTTGTTTTGTCTATAGTTTTATTTATTCACTGCATCAATGAACTTTATCAACACAATAAAGTTAGTTGTCTGGATTTATGATAAAATGTCTTTTTATGTCTGTTCAGATGTATACAATTCGTAATTTAAAATGAAATGAATTTAGAGAAAATTGCATATTCATTCCTAAATTATTTTTGTTTCATTATATCTTTGATTTATTGAACAGGGGCGGATGTAAATGGTCTCAAAGGTCGTCAGCAGTATTTGAACCTCCAGGAACCAGTAACAGAACTATACAGTATCTTTGATATCAACCGAGGAACTTATTCCAGGTCCGCTAAAAGCTGTAGTCGACCGCAAGCGTCTCTTCAAGATCTCGTGGAACTTTATCTAGAGGCCGGGGCAAAGTTGAACACAACACGATGGGGGCCTTGTCTTTTTTATGGGTAAATAATTTGGATTGTTTTGTGCTGTTATTTCTATACATTATTTCTGTTGAATGTGATCTCTTAAGGACGACGGACCCAATTTATTTTCACAGTGGTGATTTTTTTCATAAAAATTTTACTTAAGTTAAAATTATCGATTTAGATTTTTAAAAGGGACCACTTCAAACTTTGTTTCTAAATTGAATATAATGGAAAAAGGCATTCTTGCAAATATAATAGATTTTAAAAAAATCAACAATAAACTGTCTAACGAATTGAGACATAATACTTACATGATGATTTTAGTATCATTCAAGGTGACCATGTCATCGACTTCGTTTTTTCGGAGGGATGCCAAAGTGCGGAGAGTTGATTTTCCTAAATTTTTCATAAACAGTACTGTGAACATTCTAAGAGTTATGCAGAACATTTTGAGGGTGGTTTGTGAAATAAAACAACAACCAGAGTGTTTAACATTTGTTATGATAAAATACTTCTAATCAAGAGCACAGGGGTGGTTATATTCTATCTTTAAAACATTGTCAGGTAAAAAGGAAATTTGTGTGAATGTTAAGTAATGTTAAAAAGCACATTTAGTATGTCTCAGTCATACCAAGTTTAGCCAATACTTGTACCATAAAAATATGCATTGATGACGTAGAGCAGTTAAAGATGGCGTCAATAGCGATTTTTACAAGTGTTTTAGTGATTGTGTCGTATTATTGAAATTCAAATATTTATTACAATGTACAGACCCATCTTTAAGGTGCGCAATACGCAAAACAAATTAGATACGTTGTACTTAAGGTATTCATGAGTCCTTTCCGGAGTTTTATTCTATCTTATCAAATTAAGCATTTGATTTAATTTGATAAAATTAAATTCAGTAAGCGACACATATGAAAAGACTGAGAAAGAACGATTAAAATAACAAACAAAACCCACAAATCCTTCGTTGATCTATTTTGTACACCAATTTCATCAGTGTATAATAAGACCTACATTTTGGAGCACAGCGGTTTCTTCGCCTCATCAACCTAGTCGAAGGTAGTCGTAAAATTCTCAAATGAATTTTAATATTTACCTATTCGTAACGAAAAAAAAATGGCAATGTCATTAAATTGTCATCCCTACTAGACTAAGCTTGCAAAGCACGACCTTTGGTGAGAGAAAAGTAAAAAAACGTTTGTGGTTAGAACTGGGTACTTTTTTTGCTCGCCGTAGCAATCCAAACTGAGTGGGACACAATTTAAAGTCACACCAACAAGTATCTGGTAACATTTAACTACACCACACCGTGATATTTTAACTTTTCTATGAAACAAATTAAAAATGCTTAATCATTACCAAAAAATTATATTGCACTAACTGCGTTTATGGTTTTCATATATATGTATACAGATTTATGCATGATTGTTCTTTTACACATAGGAGAGGGAGAGTCTTTAAGGCCAACTGCCCAACGACTTTGAATATTCCTGGACCATATTTTAAATGTGACACGGCAATTCTACTTCTACAGCACGGCGTGGATCCTAACATGTATAACCTCAGCGATGTCTGGTTCCAGTTTTCTGGACACAGTCGTTTTTGCTCGAATAATGATTGTGTACAGTTTAGTACTTTATTGGAAACGTTTTTGGGGGCTGGGTATCATTTAACTAGCGCCGACATAAACAATCAATTCATCAGAGAAAACCTGAAACGTATTGACGTTAATGTTGAAGAACCCGTCAGCTTGAAACAGATGTGTAGGTCAGCAATAAGAGAACGTTTAAGGAAAAGTTCTAAAGATACAACGATATTTCCAGCTATTGATACCTTACACATTCCATCCCAGCTGAAAAATTATTTGAAACTCCGTGATATCATCGACATTTGTAGCTCATCTATCCATTGTAGAGCTAATTTTTGAAAACGCAATGCAATTTGTTTCTAATTTCAAAAGGCGTAAATAAATATTTCGTACCAGAGTTTTTATTGGATTTTTGTGATCGGCTTCGGCCGATCACTGTTGTGTCCATATGAGGCATCCGGCAAATGCTTCCACCTGCGCACACATTCCGCTTGCATAAGTAGTTCTTATAAAAACTTGAAGTTTGGTTTAGTATTGATATAACATTTTACTCGGTTTTATTTCAATTCATTTACTTTAAGAGATGCAAACATACATAAAATACAGTTCGACCTGTTAATTCAAGAATGCACATTTTGTCTCACGCGTAAGGATTCATTCAGTAATGCAGTTGACCTCGATGAACTGACCTCAATCATAAGAAGATGCTCCATGAACTGACCTATCTATTGATGTTGCATAATAGTAGCTAGGAAGACGGCTTGATTTATAAACAAGGTTACGTTATAATGCGACTACAATAGCAAGTTATGATGTCATTCAATGTTTTTCAGTCGCATTAAATTATTTTAATACAACTCTTTCTTTGTATACGCAGTGGCGTCGGAAGCAAATTGAAAGTGGGGAGGGGGGGGGGGCTAGACTTATCCTCAGAAATCTTGACAAAACCCAATTCCCAAAATCATGAAAATCCTAATCCGTTGGGGGGGGGGGGGATACCTATAGTTCCAAAAAAAAAATTATTACCTACCAAAATGTTTTTTTCCCCAAATCATTAAATTCCTAATCCGTGGGGGGGGGGGGGGGGGGTTCAATTTCAGATCAATTATGTTTACTGCGACAAAAAGTGGGGGGGGGGGGGGCTAATGCCCCTATTATGGTATGTGCCTAATGGTTAGGCCTAACTTTGCAAAAAAAGTGGGGGGGGGGGGGGCTAAGCCGGTTCCGACGCCTATGATATGTGTGAATGCTCTTTGAAGAGCCCTACTCAGTATTCTGAAGAAGAAGAAGAAGATACATTAGCCTTTAATAATTACGTTAAAAATATAAAACTAGACAAGGAGTTTACGAACGGCTTTCCCCAAATTTATTTTAAAATTAAATTTGCTGACGGTTTATAATGATGAAATTATGGTGTACAAATCCAAAATATTCTATATTTTGTAAAAAAAAAAAAAACAGTACTTTTTTAATTATTTTACAACAAACTGATCATGTTGATTGCTTCTAGCTATCAATATATCACCATTGCCGATCATTCCTTTAAAAGGAATACTTGTTTAAAGTTACAATAGTCAGTGACTTGATTAGTTTTTAAAACACAAAGTCCACGACCAATTTTATTTTCATTGCACACACCCCCCACTCCCCTCGTTGCAGTTTCTAGTTGAAATCCATACTATTTACATGTAACAACTTGTAAAATCTACTGAAAAGATGAAGAATCAAAGTACTTAAGTACTAACGGGAGTTGATTTTATCGATTATTATTTATTTTAAAATCAACGATATGTTATTTTGCTTGGCAAGTAGTTTATAAGCTGTACTTGAATTACGCACACTTTTATAATATGAATTATCAGACTTTTCCGACAAGAATTTCGGAAAAACCCTTTATGAATCATGTTGTGTAATATTAAAAAATAGAATTTATTCCAGCAAAGTATGTATCAGTAATCGAAATATTTCAAAAATTGCATGGATCTATGCAATAACAAACTCTTAACACTAGTTTCGTTCAACCAGATCTCCGACAAGCAAGAGGTACTCTCTGCCAACACCAGGTCGCGTGATAGCTCGATGACGCGACCTCTAAATATAGACTGAATCTCTGCTTGTCGGGGATTTACGGAGACAGCCGATGATTAAACGAGACTTTTTTGAACTGCGGCGTAGGAATACATACAACTGCAAAAAATATCTAAATTGTTCGTACTTTTTAAAATCTGACTATTTTTAAGGTAATCCTAAATAAGTTTTAATAAAAAAAATGCTTCAACATACATTACGTCAAATAAAACGATTATTTTCAAGAACTAGGTCTTGTCAGCGGTGATGATATGTGATAAGGTCCAAACACTGTTTCAGTTTCGGTTTGCCAGAGTAACTGCATAGAAGAGTTAATTAAAAATCAACTCCCAAAAATGGTGATGCCACAAACGTTGAACGCTGTTAAGTGCAACGTCAAAAGCGAAAATCAAAGATCACGCTTGTGGCTGTTACAGTGGCTCTTCAACTAATTTGAAATTACCCATATGATATTACAGTAATTTTTATGTATAATTCACATTTGCAGACAACACTTAATTGTTATTCAGTTGTTATGCACACACCGCTGCATTATGAGACTTATAAATAAAGAAAATGAAATGATAATGCATGCATTTTAACAAAATCGTTCAAGGGAAATATTGACATTTTTCAGTGTTTTTTCACTCTTTGTCTGTGTATTAAATTCAAGTTTTACATTTTAATATTGAAAAAATATAAGTAACAAGAAATAACTCTTCAACTTTAATGGGGAGTACAGTCAGAACATGATTAATTCAATCATAATGATTAATTTAATCGTGATTGAATGCCCGACTGTAATGATCTTCCCATAAAAGATAAAAAGAATTATTTCTCATTCATCAGCAACTTTTTTTCTAATTTTATTCAACTTTCAAACACAACGTACTAGATCTTTTGAACTGAAGCAAATTTGAAGGTGGTTTCAAACAGGAACAAAATTGTTTTTCAATGCAATAATAAAAATAGTTGGAGCATATATGTTACCCTGCACTCGTGCTTGTTTATCACCATTTTATTGCTTCATGATTTTGAAGAAGTCACTTCTTTCACACCTTTATAAAAATCATCCCAATAAATCCTAGCCCCTGCAGCCTCTGCATCCATCAAACTCTTTGTAAAACGTCCTAAGGTTGCCAATTTACCATTTTTGTTCTTCCACATCTGAATTATCTGGTGGACTTGGGTGGGCACCGACAATGGATTTACCATTCGAATCCCATCAATGTCGGCTTGTTTTAATTGTAAGGCTTTTCCGAATATTTCAATACCACTACCCACAACTTTGTTGAATTTAAGCAGGTCTGTGTTCACCAGAACGTGGGTTTTCCGGTCGTCTGTCAAACTTGCAAAATGATCTGATGATGACAAAAAAAAATAAATAAATAAAAAGATAAAAATAGAGGAATTAATAATTCTAATAAACACAATTAATTTTATTACATCTTGAAGAAAAATATGCTCTTTTTCGCCCTGTGCAATATAAACCGAATATTTGCATAACCATGTATCAAAACCCTTGGGGTGTTTAATGATATATATTACGCACCCTCTATGTATAATAAATTGATTAAACACCCCTTTCCTGCCATATTTGTTCCATAAAGGTTCGGTTTTTAAGACTTCATTTAGAAATTGGAATGCGTCGTTCAATTCAGTTCTCCGAGCATCAGGTCAAATTATTACGTCGACGTCAACTTGGTACACAAACAGCTGACGCAAATTTACAGGAAAGAAACGCGATAGACATCGACGGATTTGTTGACAATAATTATCGATCACATAATTTTATATTGTTTTTTTGATGTTTTCTATTTGGAAAAATCATGACATGGCATTTTTATATTACATCCAATATCAGCCTTCGGTTGGTGTAAATCAACCCTTACGCCTGATGGCTCTCCGGCTGATAAACAGCGGCCTTGGGTTACTATAGGATGTGATATAAGAAATATGATGCAATAATCTATCAAAATCAATTTATTTTATTAAAGAGGTTAACAAGTTTAGGCATAACTTTAAATTATTTCCCCTTTTTCTCTCATAATCTGAATTTATTCTATGGCTAACTGTTAAAACTTTTCAAGCTTAACCGTTTACTAAACAAAATGAATCTATTAAAAAAAACAGTGCATGTATTCATTATCTAAAATCATTTCAATCATATATTTCTTTTTATAAACTTACCTAATACTGCCTGATTGTTTTGTGTGATCTTCGTACTCACAAGCTCTTTTACAATATGATTCGAATTGTGATTTTTCAATGCTGCAATAAATATCTCATACGCCTTTGGTCCAGATCTCAAAAGTAATTTTAAAAAAACTTCATTCCTTTTTTGAGGTGTATTTTCACCATCTATTTCTTCGAAGTGCGGCACATCCCATATTAGTTGCTCTATAAAATTATCCCTTATTTCGTCTTGAGCGAGTTGTTGAGTTAGAAAACTCATATTCTTTTCTATTCGTTGTGCATCTTCAGCAGAAATAGGTTGGTCAATCTGACTTTGCATTGTAGTCTACAAAACAACATTAAGATAATGAGGATTTTTTTTAAAATTGCATAATCTTCAGAGGGGTAATTTGTTATAGATAGATAGATAGATAGATAGATAGATAGATAGATAGATAGATATTGAAACACGGTTAAAGCGAAGTCCTAGGGACCAATGGATTTACTTTGTTATATACGTATTTCCTTACATTTGTATAATGAATCCGTAATAAAACTTATAGCGAATTCACTATATAAATGTTTTCTTTCCCCATACTATAATTTTTGCTAACTGAGGCTTAAAATAAAAATGCATTACTTTGATACCTTGGATTGTGAATTGAAAAAATTATATGAAAATAAATTCTTTCAAACTATTACGCTAAATGGTAATGCAAACCTTTTTAAACTGCAATTTTTTTTTATTAAAGTGTTAAATTTCTTCACTATTCTTCTCTACGGGATTCAAAATCAGTTAGCTATATCCGTAAATTCGTTATATTCGAATTCGTTTTAATCGTAACATTTTGCCAGGATTTATTAAGAATTTTACCAGGGACTCAATAAAACTTCGCTATAACCCTTAAACAGGTTTATCATACCTCTGTGTATTGTATGATCTTTGTACTTTCAAGCTTTTGTACAATATAATCTAAACTCTGCTCTTTCAATGCTGCAATAAATATCTTATACGCCCTTGGTCCAGATCTCAAAAGTAATTTCAAGAAAACTTCATTTCGTTTTTGAGGTGTTTTCTCCGCATCTATTTCATGGAAGTCGGGCAAATCCCATACATCTTCATCCATGAAATCACCCCTTATTGAATTTTGGTCGAGATTTCTGTTTAAAAATCCCCAATTCTTCTTTATTCTTTGAGCATCATCAGCAGAAATAGGGCTGTTTATCTTACTTGGCATTGTTGACTAGTCTGCAAAACAAGATTAAGGTTATCAGAAAAAAGATCTTTTTTAAATTGCATAATCCTAAGAGAGGGAATTTTTTTTTACCATGAGAGAGGTACATAATATAGGGTTTTTTCTATACCTTGAGTAGACTCACTAATGCACCATAATTGGCTTGTATAATTAGGCAAGTTGATTAATTTTATACAACAAAATATATTTAGCATCGTGTTGATATTGTGCGAGTTGTGAATAGTTTTGAGACAAGTGAGTTGAATTAAAGGTAAGCAGCTAGACAGATGTTTGGTGGATTTTGTTTTTCATTGAGTCAAATCATGGCACTCAACTTAGTTGAACATGCTGAAATAGTTGCATATGAATGCACTGGTGGCAAACTTACTTCAAATATTAAAAGTCATTCTTTTTAGCATGAAATAATTGTTATACACGTATTCTTTTTACTTCTTTCTTTTTCATTTATCTGTAGAAATAGTGTTCTTTTGTATAAACATCCTTTACAGATAAGGTTATGTGCGCCAATTTCGGCTCAAACCGATACATCGATTTATTATACATGTACCTCTAACGTCTGTGTATTTTTTTAATATAAAATAACAGAAAATAAACATGCTATTCTATCTTACTGTGGTTTAGTGTCCTTGCTATCTGCTCATAATTAATTAATTGTACAAAGTCATGAAAATTATGCACCAGCAGTATTCGAATTTCCTTGTTTATAATCTCGGAACACCTCTGATGTTATCCGAGTTAGTTAAAGGGGTGTTACTATGTTTAATTTAAAGTCCGACGACTAGATCTAATTTGTTTAACGTTACCATCAAGAAAATAGGCATTGCCAAAAAATAAAGTTTTCTTCGGTAAAATAAAATACAGATTTTTTTACTGGATATGAGGATGAAAACGAGTTTATATAAACCCTCGCTAAATATATTGCTGTTGGGGGGGGGACAAGAAACTTGCTATCGTCCTCAAAGCCCGTTTATAGATATATAACATACATTTACATGGTACACTTCAGTCTTCATTTGAACAATGTTACAAATCCCAAACCCTTAAATATATATATATACATGTATAACTGTTGTCGTAAAACCGATATTATGTAAACATTACACCGTACATGTACATAAGGCAATATAAGCAATACCTTATGATGAACAAATATGGATCATGCATGGAACATCACAAAGACAAAACAGGTAGGTGTATACTGGTGAGTGGAAGGGACTGGACTGGCCACTGGAGCTCCAGGTATTGGGGTGGGCAGTGGACCAGGGTCAGAGGTCATTCACATGTTCCACAGGTTCATGTATTAGTAAACAATGTACATATCACTACATTTTCACAGACTATTAAATTACCTCAAATAATGAAAAAGACAATGGGTTGATTTCCAACAGAAAACTATCTTTGCTTCAATGTTGATTGGCATGTTATAACGTTAAATATTTACATTTTCCAGTGTCTTGCCTGTGATAACACTACGTGTCGATTTTGTACTGTATAACCCATAACTTCAAATGACGCCAAATTGAGGCGCCAGCGGGATTTGCATATTCATATTTAAATATTTAATCGTACAATTGCTTAAAATTTTTAAAAATGTAAGTAATAAGGAATCGTTCTCTGAATATTATGAGGCGATAATTTCGGTCGGTATCATAAAGCCCGTCGGGCTTTATTAGATTTGATCACACCCCGACCAAAATTATCACCTCATAATACTCAAAGAATGATTCCTTATTCCTTAAATAAAATAACTTCTTGGTTATATAAACTCATTCTGAGAGTTATTTCTATATTTACCTGTTGTTATATCAACAAGTATCCGTTTTTCTACTTTCAATTTAAGCTGGAAATGACATCTTCTCAGTAATATACAAAACAAACCCGATTAACTTATCTATTTCCGGAATATGTGAACTGTATTTAGAAGTGGCTGGTAAAGGATATTCCAGAGGCGTTTATCGTGTGTGTGGGGGGGGGGGGGGTCAACGGCGCTTCTTACACGAGTTTGGGTGAGGTGAAAACATTATATAGATTCTAATGTTATTTTTAAACTACTCTTTAAAAACATTGTAAACCTCTAATATATTTCAAAATTTGATCATACATAAAACAAAACATAAAATTAAAAAGAAACTTACTTTTTGGGACATCATATGTTAAGATCAAAGATGCATCAACTGATCAATCTTATCATTCTAAGAATCTAAAGATAAAGAGGTTACCCTTCCGTCTAAATTTTGACGCTTGCTTTTTAAAAAATCTAAAAATTTAGACGGCATTCACGTGATGTGTCGTATTCCATGACAGAACTCAATTCTTGAATAGTTTTCTGCATTTTTAAGCAATTAATGTGCAACTGATAAATGTATAACTCTAAGTTTAAAAGAGAAAGATAAGCCATATAAGGTGTTATGGGACATCTGTCGATATTAATGTGGATACTAGTACATTATTATCAAAATACTTTTACCGGTTTAGAATTTCCAAATTTTACAATATTTGACCCCAAAAAAGTGATTTAAAACTTTTTGAAAATGTAAAAAAACATTAAGCCCAAGCAGGATTCAAACTCATGACATACAGATTCATAGTTAACGTTATAACCCATATACATATAACAATACATCTATTTTGAAAGAAAACATTTTATATAATTTTTCTTTTATTGAGTATTTCGATATAAAGTTCGTAAAAATATGGATATATCCCATACCACCTTACCTTGACTTTACACAAATATGTCAAGATATCTCAATTTCCGTAATAATTTTGAAAAAAATATGAAGAAAATTCTGGTGAAAAAAAGTGTTAATCAGTTGTGATATAATTTTGTTTTTAATTTTACAAGATACTATACAAATAATTTGAAGAGAAAAAATCCCCACGCATTTATATAACAAAAAAGTGCGAAGTAGGGACTTACTCTTGGATTATGTGCATAAATATATCCAAAGCCTGGAATATATTTGTACAATAGCATTCAACTAGACTTGTCCTAATGGGACTTACACCCCAGCAATGCTTATTTAAAAGATGACAAATATGAATTTGATTAAAGTAACTTAAAAAAATAATTGACTCATTTAGGTTTGACACGTATATAAAAAAAATATTCTATATTTGTTAAGAAAAATTTTAGTCAACAAAGAATAAAACAGTCAAAATTCACATTACTGTAAAATACCCCTTTTAATATAACCTTAAATTGAATACGTTTGTAATTTGAGTCTTGACTGATGCATATAATTGTCTTAAGATTTTCTTATTCTTTTATGGTACAATGCAACTCTCAGAAATTTTATCCAATAGAACTATGAATGAGCTTGCATTTTGATATTATTTTGCCTTATCACATTTGCACTATTCTTGTATATAAATATTAATAGCACTATATTCATACCAATGATTTTGAATTTCATTTACATTAATGGCCTATAGGATCAATTTATTTGACCACTAAATTTGAACAGCTTCTACTTGTCATTATTCAAAATAATTCATTTCTTTGTTAAAAATGATATAAATTATTTAAGGAATAAATTAAATTTCTACCTATGTTATACAGTATAACAACTTGGGACAGTTTACGGTAATATAAACCGCTTTGCAGTTTATAAAAAAAAAACAAAACGTAATCTTTCCAAAGTTATGCTATACTTGTATAACATAGGTAATAAATGAAATCTTTTCCTTATAATTTAATTTTTTTACAACTAAAATCAGAATATAAGACCCATAATTTAGTAAAGTGATGTTAATTTTTAACAAATCTTAAACATAACGTCAAGCGGGTTAATATGTTTCGCATCCTCGTAGGCTATGTATGTTATAGGATATATATTAATTTGTTTAGCCAATCAGTGTTACAACCAAAATTAAATAATTCCCTTTCATGATAGAACCTTTTGGTTTATTTGAAACTGTATTCAAAACAAAAAAAATATTTATTAAAATTTAGGTCATAAGGATGTATCAATTACAAACAACAAATTTGCATTTTGAGTTGATAGCATTCTTATTAAACATATAATTATTAAATTAAGAAATAAAGACAAAAAAACTCGATCTGAATGTACTTATTTAAATATATTTTAGAGCGTTTACTATAAATTAATTAACAAACATTGCTAGGATTAACTCCCTTACTTTTCAACATCAGTGTACAATATACAGGATACGGAAAATGAAAACTAATAAGATTATTAAATCTTTTCTGATCTTAAAATAAAAATTGCAGGTGCAAATCTTCAGATGGTGTTCAACATGTTATGCCTACAGCCAAATGGACAGACAGATGGACATGGCGATTCAAATAAACCCCCCAAACTTTGTTTGCGGGGGTAATAAAAAAACATTAAGAGGGCCAGATTAGAACAAAACATCAACAAAAAGAATCCTCCAAACATTATAACAATTTCATTCACACAAAACATAACCTTCCATCTACATGTAAAATTTTTACTCCAATTTGATTTGCATGTATTAATTAGAATAAATAGTATTGCCCACAATACAATACAATATTATTGTAAATATTTATGTATATGGTAAGCATGGTAAATAGCAATCAAATGGAAAATTCTACATCTTTTTATATTATACGTTATGGGACTCAAATATGCATAGCACTTGTACTTAAATGTACCATACACAAAATACGCGTCCAATAAGGAAGTACTTTTTACATTTCTACTATCAATTATGTTTTAATAAATCTGAATCTATTAACTGCATTATTTCTGTCCATTGAAGTGTATATAGGAAATAATTATGATTCATCAAATATTATAAGTTATTGATAAAAAGTGAAAGAACCTACACATTTTGCAAAATAAATATTTTCTCCAGGAAAATGATACGAGTTAACAATACTTAGTAAGTTTAAATGAATTATAAATTTTCTGATTTTTTTTTCATTTTATAGTTATCACTACCAACTTATTAACTTATTAATGTTTTTTGCTGTTGAAATAAGAAAATGAAATAATCATGCATGTACTAGTATTTAACAAAATCTTTCAAGGAATTTTTTTTTACACTTTTCAGTGTCTTAATTTTCTGTGTAAACTTTTAATTGTACATTCTCTAATTGAAAAAAATAAATAGTCGCTATAGCACGAAATTTTTCTTTGACTTTTGTGGGGAAACAAACACAGTCCGTACATGATTTAATCTCCGACGAGTTTTATTGGATTTGATCAAGTGCCCGACATCAATGATTTCTCCATAAATGTTGAGGAATGATTTCTTATTCCTAAAATAAATTCTATCTGAAGGCACCATTTTTTTCTATCCTTATTCAAATTCCAAACTCACTGCATATAAGCATTTTGAAGTGAAGCAAAATCGTGCCGTACCAGTGTTGAAATTGTGGGTGATTTCAAACAGGAACAAAAGTGTTTTTCAATGCCATAAAAAGTTGCAATGGTCCATGACCATGTGTTACTCTGCACAAATTATTGTGGTTTTTTTTTTTTGGATTCATGATCCTGCTGAGTTTTTAAGAAGTCACTTCTTTCACACCTTGATCAAAAACATCCCAATCAACACTAGCCCCTGCAGCCTCCGCGTCCATCAAACTCTTAGTAAATGTTCCTAAGGTTGCCATTTTACCATTTCTGTTCCTCCACTTGAGTATAATCTTGTGGATCTGGGTGGCCACTGAGTGTGAATTTTCCATTCGAGTCGAATCAATGTCTGCTTGTTTCAATTGTAAGGCTTTCCCGAATATTTCAATATCACTACCCACAACTTTGTTGAATTTGAGCAGGTTTGCTTCCGTCAGAACATGAGTTTTCTGGTTGTCTGTCAAACTAGTTAAATGATCTGATGGCCAAAAAAAAAAAAATAATAAAAAAAAAAATAATGTTCAAATTCATAAATTTTAAAAACACTATTGATTTTAATATCTCTTATACTTAAAAATTATACTCTTTTTCGCCCAGTGTAATACGAAACAAACAATAAGCCAACAGGCCTTAACGGTCACCTCAGTACCATAGCCCATTCACAGACCTGTTATGGAATCTCATATATATGCATTTAAATAAGTATGATTGTGCAGTTAAAAAAATTAAAATTATAATGACGATCACCTCTCTGCCTGAAATCTTTCATTTAGTCCCCGATAAATTTTAATGAAATCTTTGCAAATTTTACGTTTATAACAAATTCGGATATAACGAATTTATGGATATAGCGAACTGATTTTGAGTACTGTAGAAGTGAATATTAACAAAATTTAAGACTTTTATAACGAATTTCTTTACAGTTAAAAAAAATAATCGTTTGAATAAATTTATTTTCATATAAATTCTTTAATTTACAATTCGATTTGCAAAGGTATCAAAAGAATGTATTTTCATAATAAGCCTCAATTAGCAAAAAATAAAGTCTGGTTTAAGAAAAATGTATATAGTGAACTCGCTATAGTTATTATTAAGAATTCGTTATACGAATATAAAGAATTACGGATATAACGAAGCAAATCCATCTAGGACTTCGATATAACCGAGTTTACTGTATTTTTGCGTGAAATGAATCAAAAGATAGACAAATCAGCTTAAAAAAATATTTCTACTGGTAAATTGACCCTGTGTAAACAAAATCAATGCACGAGCCTTGTCTACATGACAAAGAATTGTGAGCCCTGTATCTTGCTTAAAACTCTATGACTGACCCTCAATTTTCAATTGATTACTAGATATTCATTCCTAAAGCATTCTTAATTATACAAGAGGCCCATGGGCCACATCGCTCACCTGAATAACAATAGGTATGATAAAATCAGCTTATTGGAGTTATAATACAAACTAGCTGGTCAATGTATAATACGTGTAGATCCTGTATAAATAAAAATTCATTTTCCCCCTGGATATTTTTATGATTATTATCTTCTATACTTCTATACTTCTCTACCTGGTTGATTTTATAGTCATATCACATGTTGAGGATTGCAGCTATCAAAAAGAACCTAGACAATCGTTTATATACAGGATAGTAACCTTCATCAAACTCTGAACCCTTTGTAACAAATCATGTTTTTAACAAGTTTAACTGACTTTCTTGGGTGTTTCATCTAGCCTGATAAACAGTGATGTACGCTAGATAAATTTACTAGAAATACCAGCTTTTGTTTTTATTAATCACTTCTATTCGTCCATTTCTGGTCTGAGACAAATATATATTGTTTCAACGAGATAGCAGATTTGGCAAAGACGTGAACAACCAAACTTTGAGGAAAGATTGACTTAGGATTGTAAAAATGTTTAACGTTTGGTTTCGTTCGGCGTTACTTCCGGTCATCACAGAAAGTACTTCAAAAATTGATTTCTTTTCCATTCTCGTTGTTTTACATGGAAGTAATGTCTGGATATTTCATTCACAATAATTAGCATATCCACTATTTTTCTGTGTGAGAAAGCAATGTCTTACAGTTAAATTGATACATGTATATAAAAACAGAAGACTTTTTGTTGTTTTTGCAACAAGAGTCTAGTTCTATATATTCTTATATTAAAATTTGACAACAACCCCCCCCCCCCCCCTATTGTAGCACCACCTTACTACTGGGGATCATGATTTTCATAACTTTGAATTGACACTATCTGAAGATGCTTTAGGTTTCAGCTTTCCTGGCCAAATGGTTCTTGATAGGAAGATTTCTGAAAAGTTCTCAAAAATTTTCAATAATTCCTAATTATCTCTCTTTGAAAAATAGTGTAATCCCAAATTTTTGCAACTTTGAATTCCCTTTGCCTAAGAATGCTCTGTGCCAAGTTTGGTTGAAATTGGTGAAATGTGAAAAGTTTACAGACAGATGGACAGACAAAATGTGATCAGAAGTATATTAACATGATTAAAGTATAAACTCATAAATAGTTCTTCTTTAGTATCTAAATGTGACAGTAATAGTGCATTAGTGATAAAATACAATCGCTGTTTCAAAATATATGTGCTTACTTATCTTTACGTCTGAATTTACAACTTCTTAATCACATTATCTTTGATGATTAATTAATAAATATGAACATACAAGGAAAGATAAGTCCATTATGAAGAAGCAAAGGGCGATAACACTATTATCTGTTCTTTAATTGAAATTCCAGGGCAGAACATTAACAAATAAGAAATATACCTCCCGAGTCATAACCCTTGCCTTACATGAAGGTGACATGAAATTTAATTAGAGATGAAGGCTTAATATTTTTTCTAAATATGCAGTTAGTTCTATTTCTGTGTTAGTAGACATTTTTAAACATTATATACATTACCACCTCCATGACCCTTTGGGCCACACCCTGCAGTAAGAAACCCTTCCCTATACATTAAATATGACTGTTTTGGCTCTGCCCTAGATTCAAAATCCCTACCTTGGGGGACATAAAATTCACCATTTTGGTAAAGAAGACAATTTTTTTAATAATAAATGCATTAACACTATATGACCATTTTGGCCCCACCCTCGAGTTAGAACTCCAACATGTACCTTGTGGGACATGAAATATACAATTTTGGTAGATCGAAGGCATCCCGGTCTACAAAATTATGAAATCAACTTAAATTTCTTACAGATGTGTGGGAATAGAAAAGATGATTTTTAAACATTATAAGCATTAAAACTATGTGACCATTTTGGCAAAACTTATTCCCCAAGGGACTTGAAATTTACAATTTTGGTAGAGGGTTTCCCGATCTACATATTTATTCAGGGTTTTTTAAAAAGATGTGTGGGAGTAGAGATGAAGATTTTTAAACATATTAATATGCATTCATACTATATAGCCATCTACACCCGCCCTCGGGCCTGAACCCCTGACCCAGGGGCCATAAATTTCACAATTTATGTAGAGGAGTTCATGGACATCATAATCAGGCATCCATTTTTTCCCAACATGTGTGAAGTAAGAAGAAGATTTTCTAAGATTTAATACATTTTCACTACCGGTATATGGCATAATAATGGCCACCCTAGGGCCTGAACCCCTGTTCCACGGGTCATGAATTTTACAATTTTGGTAAAGAGCTTCATGGACATCATTATATCTATGCATTCAGATTTTTCCTCACATGTTTGGGAGTACAGAAGACATTTTTTTAACATTAATATTTGGCCCCAACTATAACACCCTGAGGACAAAGGGCCATGAATTTCACAATTAAGATTCCTTTTACCATAAAGATGCTTCATATTAAATATGGTATTAATAGGCCTTGTATTGTCAAGAGGAAGTTAAAAATGTAAAATTGTTAACATACGACACACGACGACAGAATTAGACGATTGCAATAAGTTACCTGAGTCACTATGGTGACCTTGAAATTTACCTACCCATGCATCATAAACCCTAGGAATGGATAATAATTTTGTTTTGGTATATTTATGTTTGGATATTGATTCATATTGTTACAAAATTTATTTAAGTCTATTTATTTTCAGTTAATATTAAGACTCAGAAATTGGTATGCATCATTCAATTCCGTTGTCCGAGCATGTTTTCAAATGGTTATATTGACATCAACTTTCTATACAAACATTAATTTGGCACAGATTGACAGGAAAGTTTATAAGATACAAGTAAAAGAAACCGCGTTCTTGACATACAATCTTAGCTCTTGGTTACTGTATATCAGCCCTCGAGCCTGACTGCTCTCCAGCTGACTTAAAGCGGCCTAAATATGTATATAGATCAAATTATTTTATTGAAGAGTTCAACAAATTAAGGCATAAATTAAGTTTACATTATTTCCCCTTTCTCTCTCATAATCTGAATTTTTTCTACTCCCAAATGTTTGGCCTTTTTAAGCTAAACTGTATACTGAACAAAACGAATCTATATCAAGAACAGTACATGTATTCATTGTCTAAAATCATTTCAAATTTTCAATCATTTATTAAATTTCATTTTGTAAACTTACCTAATACTGCCTGATTGTTTTCTGTGATCTCCGTACTCTCAAGCTTTTCTACAACATGATCCGAATTGTGATTTTTTAATGCTGCAATAAATATCTTATACGCCCTTGGTCCAGATCTCAAAAGTAATTTCAAGAAAACTTCATTTCTTTTTTGAGGTGTTTTCTCCGCATCTATTTCTTCGAAGTCGGGCAAATCCCATATAAGTTCCGATATGAAAACACCCCTTATTGAATTTTGGTCGAGATTTCTGTTTAAAAATCCCCAATTCTTCTTTATTCTTTGAGCATCATCAGCAGAAATAGGGCTGTTTATCTTACTTGGCATTGTTGACTAGTCTGCAAAACAAGATTAAGGTTATCAGAAAAAAGATCTTTTTTAAATTGCATAATCCTAAGAGAGGGAATTTTTTTTTACCATGAGAGAGGTACATAATATAGGGTTTTTTCTGTACCTTGAGTAGACTCACTAATGCACCATAACTGGCTTGTATAATTAGGCAAGCTGATTAATTTTATACAACAATATATATTTAGCATCGTGTTGATATTGTGCGAGTTGTGAATAGTTTTGAGACAAGTGAGTTGAATTAAAGGTAAGCAGCTAGACAGATGTTTGGTGGATTTTGTTTTTCATTGAGTCAATTCATGGCACTCAACTTAGTTGAACATGCTGAAATAGTTGCATATGAATGCACTGGTGGCAAACTTACTTCAAATATTAAAAGTCATTCTTTTTAGCATGAAATAATTGTTATAAACGTATTCTTTTTACTTCTTTCTTTTTCATTTATCTGTAGAAAGTGTTCTTTTGTATAAACATCCTTTACAGATAAGGTTATGTGCGCCAATTTCGGCTCAAACCGATACACCGATTTATTATACATGTACCTCTAACGTCTGTGTATTTTTTAAATATAAAATAACAGAAAATAAACATGCTATTCTATCTTACTGTGATTTAGTGTCCTTGCTATCTGCTCATAATTAATTAATTGTACAAAGTCATGAAAATTATGCACCAGCAGTATTCGAATTTCCTTGTTTATAATCTCGGAACACCTCTGATGTTATCCGAGTTAGTTAAAGGGGTGTGACTATGTTTAATTTAAAGTCCGACGACTAGATCTAATTTGTTTAACGTTACCATCAAGAAAATAGGCATTGCCAAAAAATAAAGTTTTCTTCGGTAAAATAAAATACAGATTTTTTTACTGGATATGAGGATGAAAACGAGTTTATATAAACCCTCGCTAAAAATATTGCTGTTGAGGGGGGACAAGAAACTTGCTATCGTCCTCAAAGCCCGTTTATAGATATATAACATACATTTACATGGTACACTTCAGTCTTCATTTGAACAATGTTACAAATCCCAAACCCTTAAATATATATACATGTATAACTGTTGTCGTAAAACCGATATTATGTAAACATTACACCGTACATGTACATAAGGCAATATAAGCAATACCTTATGATGAACAAATATGGATCATGCATGGAACATCACAAAGACAAAACAGGTAGGTGTATACTGGTGAGTGGAAGGGACTGGACTGGCCACTGGAGCTCCAGGTATTGGGGTGGGCAGTGGACCAGGGTCAGAGGTCATTTACATGTTCCACAGGTTCATGTATTAGTAAACAATGTACATATCACTACATTTTCACAGACTATTAAATTACCTCAAATAATGAAAAAGACAATGGGTTGATTTCCAACAGAATAACTATCTTTGCTTCAATGTTGATTGGCATGTTATAACGTTAAATATTTACATTTTCCAGTGTCTTGCCTGTGATAACACTACGTGTCGATTTTGTACTGTATAACCCATAACTTCAAATGACGCCAAATTGAGGCGCCAGCGGGATTTGCATATTTATATTTAAATATTTAATCGTACAATTGCTTAAAATTTTATAAATGTAAGTAATAAGGAATCATTCTCTGAATATTATGAGGCGATAATTTCGGTCGGTATCATAAAGCCCGTCGGGCTTTATTGGATTTGATCACACCCCGACCAAAATTATCACCTCATAATACTCAAAGAATGATTCCTTATTCCTTAAATAAAATAACTTCTTGGTTATATAAACTCATTCTGAGAGTTATTTCTATATTTACCTGTTGTTATATCAACAAGTATCCGTTTTTCTACTTTCAATTTAAGCTGGAAATGACATCTTCTCAGTAATATACAAAACAAACCAGATTAACTTATGTATTTCCGGAATATGTGAACTGTATTTAGAAGTGGCTGGTAAGATATTCCAGAGGCGTGTATCGTGTGTGTGTGTGTGGGGGGGGGGGGGGGGGGGGTTGTCAACGGCGCTTCTTACACGAGTTTGGGTGAGGTGAAAACATTATATAGATTCTAATGTTATTTTTAAACTACTCTTTAAAAACATTGTAAACCTCTAATATATTTCAAAATTTGATCATACATAAAACAAAACATAAAATTAAAAAGAAACTTACTTTTTGGGACATCATATGTTAAGATCAAAGATGCATCAACTGATCAATCTTATCATTCTAAGAATCTAAAGATAAAGAGGTTACCCTTCCGTCTAAATTTTGACGCTTGCTTTTTAAAAAATCTAAAAATTTAGACGGCATTCACGTGATGTGTCGTATTCCATGACAGAACTCAATTCTTGAATAGTTTTCTGCATTTTTAAGCAATTAATGTGCAACTGATAAATGTATAACTCTAAGTTTAAAAGAGAAAGATAAGCCATATAAGGTGTTATGGGACATCTGTCGATATTAATGTGGATACTAGTACATTATTATCAAAATACTTTTACCGGTTTAGAATTTCCAAATTTTACAATATTTGACCCCAAAAAAGTGATTTAAAACTTTTTGAAAATGTAAAAAAAACATTAAGCCCAAGCAGGATTCAAACTCATGACATACAGATTCATAGTTAACGTTATAACCCATATACATATAACAATACATCTATTTTGAAAGAAAACATTTTTATAATTTTTCTTTTATTGAGTATTTCGATATAAAGTTCGTAAAAATATGGATATATCCCATACCACCTTACCTTGACTTTACACAAATATGTCAAGATATCTCAATTTCCGTAATAATTTTGAAAAAAATATGAAGAAAATTCTGGTGAAAAAACGTATTAATCAGTTGAGATATAATTTTGTTTTTAATTTTACAAGATACTATACAAATAATTTGAAGAGAAAAAAATCCCCACGCATTTATATAATAAAAAAGTGCGAAGTAGGGACTTGCTTTAGGATTATGTGCATAAATATATCCAAAGCCTGGAATATATTTGTACAATAGCATTCAACTAGACTTGTCCTAATGGGACTTATACCCCAGCAATGCTTATTTAAAAGATGACAAATATGAATTTGATTAAAGTAACTTAAAAAAATAATTGACTCATTTAGGTTTGACACGTATATAAAAAAATATTCTATATTTGTTAAGAAAAATTTTAGTCAACAAAGAATAAAACAGTCAAAATTCACATTACTGTAAAATACCCTTTTTAATATAACCTTAAATTGAATACGTTTGTAATTTGAGTCTTGACTGATGCATATAATTGTCTTAAAATTTTCTTATTCTTTTATGGTACAATGCAACTCTCAGAAATTTTATCCCATAGAACTATGAATGAGCTTGCATTTTGATATCATTTTGCCTTATCACATTTGCATTATTTTTGTATATAAATATTAATAGCACTACATTCATACCAATGATTTTGAATTTCACTTACATTAATGGCCTATAGGATCAATTTATTTGACCACTAAATTTGAACAGCTTCTACGTGTCATTATTCAAAATAATTCATTTCTTTGTTAAAAATGATATAAATTATTTAAGGAATAAATTTTTCTGCCTATGTTATACAGTATAACAACTTGGGACAGTTCACGCTAATATAAACCGCTTTGCAGTTTATAAAAAAACGTAATCTTTCCAAAGTTATGCTATACTTGTATAACATAGGTAATAAATGGAATCTTTTCCTTATAATTTAATTTTTTTACAACTAAAATCAGAATATAAGACCCATAATTTAGTAAAGTGATGTTAATTTTTAACAAATCTTAAACATAACGTCAAGCGGGTTAATTGAGAAAT
This sequence comes from Magallana angulata, assembly GCF_025612915.1. NCBI lineage: Eukaryota > Metazoa > Mollusca > Bivalvia > Ostreida > Ostreidae > Magallana > Magallana angulata. Next base: position 48,102,657 of record NC_069118.1, read on the forward strand.
AAAGTACGAGTTTTCGTGAATGTTGCAGAATAACCTCCGAGGTCGAGAAATGTTGTTTTGATATATAAAAGCCGAGGCGTTAGCCGAGGCTTTTATATTTCAAACAACATTTCGAGACCGAGGAGGTTATCCTGCAACATTCACGATAACAAGAACTTTATTTTTATTCTACTAACAGCTCAGTATTTCTACAGATCATTTCTTCTATAGAGAGACGATCTAGGTCATTTTGACAGCTGTTCCGTGTAACCCCAATGGTTTTGTTAGTAATGTTTACATGTGTATCGATCAAAAGAATCACATGCAGACGACATAATTTTTCTTTGGATTTTTAATACTCTTTACTTATTCATAAAATATCTTTGAATCATGTTCCTGATATTTTAAGGGCAATTTAATACGATAATTACTGACCCCCCCCCCCCCTCTAGATCCGCGCATGTACACGTTATATATTTTATGTAAAAACACGCAGTGAAAATGTGCTAGGGAGGTCCTAGGAACAGCCGCATTGATCTCTTAAAAATAAACATTTGAGGCAATACACATCGTTTTGACTGGAACTAACACGTGAAATTGACATGGTTTTAAAAAAAATTACGGTTTGAAGTTGTACTTTCATGATCAGTGCGAGACAAATAGGTATTTCTGATCTGATAATTTACTGATGACGTTCGTGGTATATTGGAGAATAATGTCCGCGGCATCTCTTTGATCTCGGCAATAACTGTAGTAGAATATGTTTTGCATCCTCGTAGGCTTTGTATGTTATAGGATATATATGAATTTGTTTAACCAATAAGTGTTACAACCAGAATTAAATAATTCCCTATCATGATAGAACCTTTTGGTTTATTTGAAACTGTATTCAAAACAAAATAAAATATTTATTAAAATTTAGGTCCTAAGGATGTATCAATTACAAACAACTAATTTGCATTTTGAGTTGATAGCATACTTATTAAACATTTAATTATTAAATTAAGAAATAAAGACAAAAAAAACTCAATCTGAATGTTCTTATATAAATATATTTTAGAGTGTTTACTATAAATTAACTAACAAACATTGTTAGGATTACCTCCCTTACTTTTCAACATCAGTGTACTATATACAGGATACGGAAAATGAAAACTAATAAGATTATTCAATCTTTTCTGATCTTAAAATAAAAATTGCAGGTGCAAATCTTCAGATGGTGTTCAACATGTTATGCCTACAGCCAAATGGACATACAGATGGACAGGGCGATTTCAATAAACCCCCTAAACTTTGAGAAGGCCAGATTAGAACAAAACATCAACAAAAAGAATCTTCCAAACATTTTAACAATTTCATTCACACAAAACATAACCTTCCATCTACATGTAAAATTTTTACTCCAATTTGATTTACATGTATTAATTAGAATAAAAAGTATTGCACACAATACAATACAATATTATTGTAAATATTTATGTATAGGTAAGCATGGTAAATAGCAATCAAATGGAAAATTGTACATCTTTTTATATTATACGTTATGGGACTCAAATATGCATAGCACTTGTACGTAAATGTACCATACACACAATACGCGTCCAATAAGGAAGTAATTTTTACATTTCTACTATCAATTTTGTTTTAATGAATCTGAATCTATTAACTGCATTATTTCTGTCCATTGAAGTGTATATAGGAAATAATTATGATTCATCAAATATTATAAGTTATTGATAAAAAGTGAAAGAACTTACACATTTTGCAAAATAAATATTTTCTCCAGGAAAATGATACGAGTTAACAAAACTTAGTAAGTTTAAATGAATTATTAATTTTCTGATTTTTTTTAATTTCATAGTTATCACTACCAACTTATTAACTTGTTAATGTTTCTTGCTGTTGAAATAAGAAAATGATATAATCATGCATGTACTAGTATTTAACAAAATCTTTCAAGGATTTTTTTTTTACTCTTTTCAGTGTCTTTTTCTGTGTAAACTTTTAATTGTACATTCTCTAATTGAAAAAAAAATAAATAGTCGCTATAGCACGAAAATTTTCTTTGACTTTTGTGGGGAAACAAACACAGTCCGTACATGATTCAATCTCCGACGAGCTTTATTGGATTTGATCAAGTGCCCGACATCAATGATTTCTCCATAAATGTTGAGGAATGATTTCTTATTCCTAAAATAAATTCTATCTGAAGTCACCATTTTTTTCTATCCTTATTCAAATTCCAAACTCACTGCATATAAGCATTTTGAAGTGAAGCAAAATCGTGCCGTACCAGTGTTGAAATTGTGGGTGATTTCAAACAGGAACAAAAGTGTTTTTCAATGCCATAAAAAGTTGCAATGGTCCATGACCATGTGTTACTCTGCACAAATATTGTGGGTTTTTTTTTTTTTGGATTATTGATCCTGCTGAGTTTTTAAGAAGTCACTTCTTTCACACCTTGATCAAAAACATCCCAATCAACACTAGCCCCTGCAGCCTCCGCGTCCATCAAACTCTTAGTAAATGTTCCTAAGGTTGCCATTTTACCATTTCTGTTCCTCCACTTGAGTATAATCTTGTGGATTTGGGTGGCCACTGAGTTTGAATTTTCCATTCGAGTCGAATCAATGTCTGCTTGTTTCAATTGTAAGGCTTTCCCGAATATTTCAATATCACTACCCACAACTTTGTTGAATTTGAGCAGGTTTATTTCCGTCAGAACATGAGTTTTCTGGTTGTCTGTCAAACTAGTTAAATGATCTGATGGCAAAAAAAGAAAAAAAAATAAATAAATAAATAAAAAATAAAAATAATGTTCAAATTCATAAATTTTAAAAACACTATTGATTTTAATATATCTTATACTTAAAAATTATACTCTTTTTCGCCCAGTGTAATACGAAACAAACAAGAGGCCAACAGGCCTTAACGGTCACCTCAGTACCATAGCCCATTCACAGACCTGTTATGGAATCTCATATATATGCATTTAAATAAGTATGATTGTGCAGTTAATAAAATTAAAATTATAATGACGATCACCTCTCTGCCTGAAATCTTTCTTTTAGTCCCCGATAAATTTTAATGAAATCTTTGCAAAATTTTACGTTTATAACAAATTCGGATATAACGAATTTATGGTTATAGCGAACTGATTTTGAGTACTGTAGAAGTGAATATTAACAAAATTTAAGACTTTTATAACGAATTTCTTTACAGTTAAAAAAAATAATCGTTTGAATAAATTTATTTTCATATAAATTCTTTAATTTACAATTCGATTTGTAAAGGTATCAAAAGAATGTATTTTCATAATAAGCCTCAATTAGCAAAAAATAAAGTCTGGTTTAAGAAAAATGTATGTAGTGAATTCGCTATAGTTATTATTAAGAATTCGTTATACGATTATAAAGAATTACGGATATAACGAAGCAAATCCATCGGTCTCTAGGACTTCGCTATAACCGAGTTTACTGTATTTTTGCGTAAAATGAATTAAAAGATAGACAAATCAGCTTAAAAAAATATTTTCAATTGATTACTAGATATTCATTCCTAAAGCATTTTAAATTATACAAGAGGCCCATGGGCCACATCGCTCACCTGAATAACAATAGGTATGATAAAATCAGCTTATTGGAGTTATAATACAAACTAGCTGGTCAATGTATAATACGTGTAGATCCTGTATAAATAAAAATTCATTTTCCCCCTGGATATTTTTATGTTTATTATCATTATTCCCTTCTCTACCTGGTTGATTTTATAGTCATATCACATGTTGAGCATTGCAGCTATCAAAAAGAACCTAGACAATCGTTTATATACGGGATATTAACCTTCATCAAACTCTGAACCCTTTGTAACAAATCATGTTTTTAACAAGTTTAACTGACTTTCTTGGGTGTTTCATCTAGCCTGATAAACAGTGATATACGCTAGATAAATTTACTAGAAATACCAGCTTTTGTTTTTATTAATCACTTCTATTCGTCCATTTATGGTCTGAGACAAAATATATTGTTTCAACGAGATAGCAGATTTGGCAAAGACGTGAACAACCAAACTTTGAGGGAAGATTGACTTAGGATTGTAAAAATGTTTAACATGTTTGGTTTCGTTCGGCGTTACTTCCGGTCGTCACAGAAAGTACTTCAAAAATTGATTTCTTTTTCATTCTCGTTGTTTTACATTTAAGTAATGTCTGGATATTTCATTCACAATAATTAGCAGATCCACTATTTTTCTGTGTGAGAGAAGCAATGTCTTGCAGTTAAATTGATACATGTATATAAAAATGGAAGACTTTTTGTTGCTTTTGCAACAAGAGCCTAGTTCTATATATTCTTATTTCAAAATTTGACAACCCACCCCCCCATTGTAGCACTACCTTACTACTGGGGATCATGATTTTCATAACTTTGAATCGACACTACCTGAAGATGCTTCAGGTTTCAGCTTTCCTGGTCAAATGGTTCTTGATAGGAAGATTTCTGAAAAGTTCTCAAAATTTTTCGATAATTCCTAATTATCTCTCTTTGAAAAATAGTGTGATCCTAAATTTTTACAACTTTGAATTCCCTTTGCCTAAGAATGCTCTGTGCCAAGTTTGGTTGAAATTGGTGAAATGTGAAAAGTTTACAGACAGATGGACAGACAAAATGTGATCAGAAGTATATTAACATGATTAAAGTATAAATAGTTCTTTTTCAGTATCTAAATGTGACAGTAATAGTGCATTAGTGATAAAATACAATCGCCGTTTCAAAATATGTGTGCTTATTTATCTTTACGTCTGAATTTACAACTTCTTAATCACATTATCTTTGATGATTAATTAATAAATATGAACATACAAGGAAAGATAAGTCCATTATGAACAAGCAAAGGGAGATAACTCTATTAACTGTTCTTTAATTGAAATTCCAGGGCAGAATTTTAACAAATAAGAAATATACCTCCCAAGTCATAACCCTTGCCTTCCATGAAGGTGACATGAAATATAATTAGAGATGAAAGCTTAATATTTTTTCTAAATAAAATTATGCAGTCAGTTCTATTTCTGTGTTAGTAGACATTTTTAAACATTATATACATTACCACCTCCATGACCCTTTGGGCCACACCCTGCAGTAAGAACCCCTTCCCTATACATTAAATATGACTGTTTTGGCTCCACCCTAGATTCAAAATCCCTACCTTGGGGGACATAAAATTCACCATTTTGGTAAAGAAGACAATTTTTTTTTTATAATAAATGCATTTTAACACTATATGACCATTTTGGCCCCACCCTCGAGTTATAACTCCAACATGTAAGTTGGGACACATGAAATTTACAATCTTGGTAGATCAAAGGCATCCAGGTCTACAAAATTATGTAATCAATTTAGATTTCTTACAGATGTGTGAGAATAGAAAAGATGATTTTTAAACATTATAAGCATTAAAACTATGTGACCATTTTGGCAAAACCCATTCCCCAAGGGACTTGAAATTTACAGTTTTGGTAGAGGGTTTCCCGATCTACATATTTATTCAGGTTTTTTTAAAAAG